>NC_088218.1:15146034-15368534 GCF_036934945.1 Oncorhynchus masou masou
TCCCTATGGAAATTCCCTGGTTCTAACTCCGTCCTCTCTCTGTGGTCAGATCCTAGTGGATACAGTGTGGGCCTTGTCCTATCTCACAGATGGAGGGAACGAACAGATCCAGATGGTCATCGACTCGGGGGTTGTCCCCTTCCTCGTCCCCCTGCTCAGCCACCAAGAGGTCAAAGTTCAGGTATGTCTGCTTCCTTTCCCCTGATTGGAAGTAGGATTAGGGTTGTTATGGTGACCGTATTACCGCCACATCAATGGTCATTAGTCATGTCCGCAGTCAAATACCACGTGACCATTTAGTCAGGGTAACTAGGCTTCTATAGCTCTGATGCTGCTGCTGTTCTTTGGTAGGCTACTAAACTTGCTAACTGCCTGGTACTCAGAACTCTATTGTCCCTCTAATCACTGACATTTATGCAAATGTATTTGAAAATCTAATCAACCACTTCATGAGAGCTCATGTTGTGCAACATTTTAATAGGCTATGCAATTGCGTGAGAGAACAGTGATGGCTTCTATTAAAAAGAGGATCCCATCAGCTTTCTATTGGCTTGGCCTACTATATTTCTCAACTTTCCTAATATTAAGCACATTGCTTCTCTTTACAACAGGAGTATAGCATACCTGGCTGGCATGAAATAAACCACAGCGTCCTCCATTCACTATATAAGTGCATAGATCGCATCATTTTTTCCCCCCTTCACCTGTTCTGAGACAGCATTAAATCAAGAATAGTCTGAGTGACACTATTAGCCTATCATTTGTGAGTGATGTATTATCACTTGTGAATGATGCCCAGCGTGTGCAGTAAGACAAACGCTGCATGCTTTTTTTGCCTGACTTTTTCCAATCACCTCATGTAGCCTAGCCCATAGGCCTATATGTTTTGATAAGGTCTGTATCACCACGAAAGTGGCCAAATAACTTCTTAAAATGAAGCACATGAATCCGCTTTACAACCGGTGTGCCTAACTGGCATACATAGGTGGCGCTTGAGTTTCAAGTTTGAGGAATTACATTTTCACCTTAGAAATGCACATTTTTTTAATATTAAAGCATTACATGCAGAATCGCATTTACGTTCACATTGAGAACAGTGTTTTCCTGCTAATTTATTGAATTTTGGAACATTCAGCCTAATTGTTTATCAACATTTTAAGATAAATGCTCTGATCTGTTGCATCAACCTCATTGCTTTTAAAGTTTTTTTTAATGCGAATGGTTGTATTAATTTGGGCTTTATCGCATTCCACAACAGGCCCAGAGTATGTTTAGAATAATTATTTATTTCACAGAAGGACAAGCGGACCAACAGAATAGGTAGATTTTTGTACTATGGGGGATAGTAGATTGACATAGGCTAGTGCTTTTGCTGTTCGTTAGACCTCATCTTATTGGCTGATGAAAAGTAGGCTAAATGTGGACAGTTCTAACATAAAACCGAAGCGCGCAGTTTCGTCACGATGTGTCGGTCTTCACTTGTAGCCTACTTCTTAGCTGAGATGCCTGTGAGAAGGACCTGATCACGTGACAGGCATTGGCTAATTAATAAGAATTGAAATATGAGAGAACCACGTGAGAGGTGCTTTGAAGCACGGCAGCCGGGAGAAAGGAATTATAATTATTATATTCGGCCACTTTGGCGGCAAAAGGCATAGATTTTTTTTTTTAGGGGATTAAGGTCACAATCTGATGCCACTGGGAAATTCGAGGCCCGTTGAGAATATTATCAAGTCCTTGTCAACTTGTGAATGAGAGACTGATGGTTGTACCAGAAACAGTGCTCATGCCATTCATGAGACTTTATTCAAATCATCATTAGTCGCATCATGCGGCCTTATGTTTTCATTTAATGCTAATCTCCCAACGTTGGTGTATCAACTAAAGTTGAATACATAACTAAATTAAACATACGAGTACCTGTTTTTTTAAAATTTATTGCTCAACACAGAATAGCCGCATTTGCAAACAACTTAAATTGTTTGGAGAAAATATCCTTTATTTAATTTAGCTATGTTCAATTGTGTTCTTCATACTATAAAATAATGCTTGTCTGCTAAACTAGTGTAGCCCACAGCCATATGGCATAGCCAGATCAGGACCTAAGATAAGGGCAACTCAAGAGTATGCCATTCTGTTCTTCTGAAATAGACTACATTTTCTTTAGAGCTGTCTAAAATAAAAAGTGGATTTATTGTGAGGGTGTCGGCTATATTACATGGATTTATTAGATGTTCCAAAGGTCTGCGTCGGTGACTTGTAGGCTGTGTGGAAGCCAGGAGATGCTAAACACGTTTATGTTAAATAACTGTCAATTACCATGAGATTGACAGTTTATTTGCTTGACAATCACCGGCTGACAAAATTTCATGACCATCACAGCCCTAAGTAGGGTGTAGTCACCCCTACTCTGATCTAAGGTCAGTTTCCAGTTTTCCCTCTAATGGTTGAGGTTAGGCTTGTGGGAAGGGTAATATACCTGGAACTTACTGTACGCAATGTGTGACTTCCTGTGACGTCATTAACCACCTATGATGTCATATCCTGTAGACTGCAGCTCTGAGGGCAGTGGGGAACATTGTGACGGGGACAGACGAGCAGACGCAGGTGGTGCTCAACTGTGACGTCCTCTCGCACTTCCCCAACCTGCTCACACACCCTAAGGAGAAGATCAACAAGGTAACAGGCACACTTTTAGATGCTATTGGTGGCATATGTTTGTTTTGCTGTAACTAAGTCCTGTAGCTTTGAAATGGGATGGACCCCAGTGTCGTTTATTTCCAACAGTATCTATACCTCTGTAACTGTCTCAGTCGTACTCATGTGGTCCATGGTGTGCGTGTCTGTGGGTTTCTCTCAGCTGAATGGCTTCCTGTGTGTGTGTGTATCCCTCCCGCCCACTAGGAGGCGGTGTGGTTCCTGTCCAACATCACAGCAGGCAACCAGCAGCAGGTGCAGGCTGTCATCGACGCTGGACTGCTGCCCATGATCATCCACCAGCTGGCTAAGGTGAGTCGCTGAGCCCTTATGTAGCCCTACGAAGCATTATGTAGCCCCTATGTCCTTGTGGAGATCTGTAAGGAACACAACTCTAACCACTGACAACCTCTCTCTGTGTTTGTTTGCAGGGAGACTTTGGCACACAGAAGGAGGCAGCCTGGGCCATCAGCAACTTGACAATAAGTGGAAGAAAAGATCAGGTATGTTCTACCAGGGCTGTTTCCATCAATACCCAATCCATACAGCGTTGCGTTTTGTATGGTCCTGATTGGCTGGTTAAGTTTGCCCGTCTGTGGGCAAAGCAAGGCCCTGATAGGCTGATCTGCTATGTTCTACCCGACCCTATAGGTGGAGTACCTGGTGCAGCAGAATGTGGTTCCTCCGTTCTGCAGCCTGCTGTCTGTGAAGGACTCCCAGGTGGTTCAGGTGGTCCTAGACGGCCTCAAGAACGTCCTTATCATGGCCGGGGAAGAGGCCAGCACCATCGCTGAGATCATAGAGGAGTGTGGAGGTCAGTGTGTGTGTGTTAGAGGGGAGAGTGCTTGTGTGTCAGTTCACCATGTTGCCATTGTATGACAGTGTAGTGTTACTGTGAAGCAAACATTCTAGATTGATTCACTGCGATGGACTATCATGCTAATTTCTCTCTGCCCATCAGGTCTAGAGAAGATTGAGAACCTTCAGCAGCATGAAAACGAGGACATCTACAAACTAGCCTTCGAGATCATCGACCAGTACTTCTCAGGAGACGATGTGAGTACCTCTGCTCTGACAGAAGCCCTACAGTTTGCACACCGTTAGAACCCAGCGCTGTCTTGACAGTGCTGTGCTGGGTGTAGGATGTGTGCTACAGAAACGCAGGGCCTTTTTCCTCCACTTCCTCTGTCAATGGGGTAAGACGGAGGAATCGGCTTTCGGCCTTGTTACATAGGTCAAATTTTCATTAGGTTTTATATAGAATTATGTTTTCTGTAGTGACAATGAATCTAGTCTCCACTCTGTGTGTTTGTTCATCTATGGCAACACCCTGATCCATTTTTATTTTCCTTCTCTCTTTTTAGATTGACGAGGATCCCAGCTTGATCCCCGAAGCCACTCAGGGCGGAACCTTCAACTTTGACCCCGCCACCAACCTGCAAGCAAAGGAGTTCAAGTTTTAAAGGCAAACGTCCACCTAGTAGGTCTAACTCTCTAGCTGCTCTGAACCCTCCAGTCACCTCCTTCCCAACATCAATCACTGACTCACTAACAACAGTTCAAGCACTGAAGGAAGGATCATTGTTATCCATCTCTTTTCAAGCATCTCACAGCGATGCTTATAAATGTTCCAGAAAGAGAGAACGCCTCGTCCGTCATTCCTGCAGTTGCCAAAAAGTTGCTATTATCCTCTTACTCAGACACGTTCACACACACATTCACCCTGAAGAGACTGAAGTCATCTGTGTGCATGGACCAATGATCTTGTTCTACCAATCGTCATATCAGCAAAGAAGAGGAATGGTCTCATTTAAAGGCGTGCTCTTCTCGAGTCTGGGATCAGAGCACGTTGGACACAGCGACTGAAGACACTCAACCTCCGAGTTTGACTCTTGAGGGGTACGGACAGCATCCAGGCCGTCCTTTGTTAAACATTCTAATTGATGACCTCATCAAAGGGCTGTTAATTATTCAGTCCTCATTGAACTACAGTTTTTTTTTTTTGGAACAGAACACTGAGAATGAATGCTCTCAAACCCTTCTCAGAGGGTAGAGAAGTGAGCAGTCGACATATTCCCAAGTGGACTGAACAGATTAACAACCACCTATCACTATAATATTATTCCTTTTAGTTGTGAAATCATCATGAAATACAATGGATTTAAAGTACAAAAAATATATATTTAAAATTATGCAACAGGGAAATTCTGAAATTAATAACAAGGAAGACTTTGTAGCATTGATCTATGGATGGCTTGCTGGTGGAATGGTTTTTGGGTTGAGAGGGGAATGGAGTTGAGCTGGAACCAAACGCACCTCTCCTCAGAACTTTTAAACTGGGTTTTGGATCAGTCCCTCTTAACAGGTTCTATCCTCTGAATGAGAAACCCCTCAACAACGAATAAGCCTTAAAAACCAGGCTTCAACTGGGCGTTTCCAAAAGACATCTCTTCTTGCAGGGGAGACATATCGTCGGACATTGAATTTAATGACTCAATAATTTGAGGAAATATTTTGGAAAGATATATCGGTAGAGGGACAGAGAAAGACAATGTAACACTGATATCATCTGTGTAGATTCCACATCTGCAGTTTCTATTCAGTCTTATGCACACTTCAGTCACCCCTCCCTCTGCTTACTGTGTGTGGAAAGCAATGTTTGCTTCGATAAGTCAAAGCTATGGTTGCATTGCAATGGTCCATTGACCATACAGTTGTTCTATATGCTACATCTAATTCTACAATTTAAGAGTATTTCCCCAACTGTCTGAAGTTTGGTCTGTACAAAGCAGCTGCATTTTGCCAGTCATCCATCGATCGGTTCACTTTGTGAGGCTGTAATGTTTTTACTGTTGAAAGATTAACAGGGAAGTTTTGTTTTTAAACGTGTAACGTGATCGATGACTTGATTGAAAATTCTCTTGTGAACTGGACTTTTGTCTTGATTTCCCTCCAGCATTTATTTGTGAAGGGACCGGAAAAAAACAATTACATTTGGACTAATGTAGTTATGTTTTGGCTGCTAACTACTGAGAAGGAATGGGGATTATTTCAGGGGAGCGGCCCACGCCTTTTTGGACTAGCCATTCACAACCGATGAACAAAGTCTAGCTGGTGTACAGTCATTGATCTAGATTCTAGAGACATAGAATGAGAGCCACTTTAAAGAATGGAATTTGTTTCTTGTATCAAACTGATACAAGCTTATGCTTTTGGGCAAGATTTTTACTTGCTAACGAAACATGTACTAAAGACGAAAAAGCAACAGATAGCATTTTGGCCTCTGTCTTACTTTTTATACATTTTAGAATCCATATCTCTTTAAGGTGGCTCACAATGTTCCTTTCAACTCTTGTGCATATTAAAGAAAATGAGTTGAAATCCATTTTGCCTTTGTTTTTTAAATTTGGTAAGTTATGTTTTTTCACTAGGTAAACTGAGAACCATGGCAAATGCACACTGTTTATTTGGATCCCCATTTTGTTTTTGCAGAAGCAGCAGCTACTCTTCCTGGGGTCTACAAAACTGATAGACAAGGGCAGTCACACAAATGTATAATGCCAGTGGTGGAAGAAGTACCCAATTGTCATACTTGAGTAAAAGTAAAGATACCTTAATAGAAAATGATTCCAGTGAAGTGAAAGTCCCCAGTAAAATAATACTTGAGTAAAAGTCTAGGTTTTAAATGTACTTAAGTATAAATAATTTCAAATTCCTTATTAAGCAAACCAGACCGCATTTTCTTTTTTTTAGTTTACTGATAGCCAGGGGCACACTCCAATACTCAGACAATTTAGAAATGAAGCATTTGTTCAGTGTGTCGGTCAGATTATAGGCATTAGGGGTGACTAGAGATGTTCTCTTGATAAGTGTGGGAAATTTACCATTTTCTGTCCTGCTAATCATTCAAAATGTAATGGGTTCTTTTGGGTGTCAGGATAAATATGGAGTAAAAAGTACTTTTTTTTTCTTTAGGAATGTAGTGAAGTGCAGATACCCAAGACTACTTAAGTACTTTACACCACTGTAAAATACGGATATACAAACAATATAAAAAGTTAACTAGTCAAATAGAATATGCTTTATACTATTGTCAATCGCTGTCTAATCTGCTGTCCGAGGTCCTGATTCCTGACTCTCCCTGGTTGATTCTACAATCGGTGTGGCAAGATGGTCGACTGACCGCTCTAACAATTTCTCAAAGGCGAAAGGCATGCGGCAGGTGGGAACATTGTAGCCAATGAGAGTGCAGAGACCCGTGTGAACTTGCACAATCGATAAAAAACAATTGTCGCAATGCCACGTGCAGGACACATCAGTATACTCTTAATAACATAGGTATTATGAAACTTATATTTGATCAAAATGGCAATTCATTTATCTTCACTAGATTCACATTGCTACCCCCCCCCCCCCCCCATACAAAAACTCCTCACTTGGTCTGCTTAAACGTCTGCTTATTTTCACGCTGACATATTTTGGGCGGAGTCGAAACTCGCTTCGCCTCTGGTTCACCAACTTCAGCTTCCCCTTCATTTTCTCTTAGGAGGGCCCACAAGTGTAGAGATTTATCCGACCACCAGCCATGTACTTCTCACAGCATAACACTGGGGCAGGGGGAAGATGACTACGGAATCCATTTGGTACAAGACCATAGAGAATGATGGAGGCCTCTAAGTGGCCCAAAATATATACACTGCTCAAAAAAAATAAAGGGAATACTAAAATAACATCCTAGATCTGAATGAATGAAATGTTCTTATTAAATACTTTTTTCTTTACTTAGTTGAATGTGCTGACAACAAAATCACACATTATCAATGGAAATGGTGCAACGTGGCGTTGGTGGATGGAGCGAGACATGATGTACCAGATGTGCTCAATTGGATTCAGGTCTGGGGAACGGGTGGGCCAGTCCATAGCATCAATGCCTTCTTCTTGCAGGGACTGCTGACACACTCCAGCCACATGGGGTCTAGCATTGTCTTGCATTAGGAGGAACCCAGGGCCAACCGCACCAGCATATGGTCTCACAAGGGGTCTGAGGATCTCATCTCGGTACCTAATGGCAGTCAGGCTACCTCTGGCGAGCACATGGAGGGCTGTGCGGCCCCTCAAAGAAATGCCACCCCACACCATGACTGACCCCACCGCCAAACCGGTCATGCTGGAGGATGTTGCAGGCAGAACGTTCTTCACGGCATCTCCAGACTCTGTCACGTGCTCAGTGTGAACCTGCTTTCATCTGTGAAGAGCACAGGGCGCCAGTGGCGAATTTGCCAATCTTAGTGTTCTCTGGCAAATGCCAAACGTCCTGCACGGTGTTGGGCTGTAAGCACAACCCTCACCTGTGGACGTCGGGCCCTCATACCACACCTCATGGAGTCTGTTTCTGATCGTTTGAGCAGATACATGCACATTTGTGGCCTGCTGGAGGTCATTTTGCAGGGCTCTGGCAGTGCTCCTCCTGCTCCTCCTTGCACAAAGGCGGAGGTAGCGGTGCTGCTGCTGGGCTGTTGCCCTCCTACGGCCTCCTCCACGTCTCCTGATGTACTGGCCTGTCTCCTGGTAGCGCCTCCATGCTCTGGACACTACGCTGACAGACACAGCAAACCTTCTTGCCACAGCTCGCATTGATGTTCTATCCTGGATAAGCTGCACTACCTGAGCCACTTGTGTGGGTTGTAGACTCCGTCTCATGCTACCACTAGAGTGAAAGCACCGCCAGCATTCAAAAGTGACCAAAACATCAGCCAGGAAGCATAGGAACTGAGAAGTGGTCACCACCTGCAGAACCACTCCTTTATTGGGGGTGTCTTGCTAATTGCCTATAATTTCCACCTGTTGTCTATTCCATTTGCACAACAGCATGTGACATTTATTGTCAATCAGTGTTGCTTCCTAAGTGGACAATTTGATTTCACAGAAGTGTGATTGACTTGGAGTTACATTATGTTGTTTAAGTGTTTCCTTTATTTTTTTGAGCAGTGTATTAGAATGGGAAGTGCCATTGAGGGCTTCCACCATTGTAATGAGGTCAACTGGGTGGGACTTCCAACTTCATTGAATGATCCCGCCTGGTGACTGTTAGCGTCATGTCCAACCGGGTCATCAGGATGGATCAGCCAATCATGAAGAAGAAAATGTACTACTTCAAAATTGAGTGACAGCATCGGCAGGGCAGGCAGACACTATAATGTCACAGATACAAAGATGAGTCCTCTATCTATCTTTATGGATGAGACAATAGTTGCAAGTTCAAAGAGTAATTTGCATGGTTTGAGTCGTTTTCTGTGAAAAATGGTATCAGCGGCGTTTAAAGAAGTCCAATCTCTCTTTACTCCCGTGACGGTTTATTCTCTGCTGGCCTGCGCTGCTCAGTTCGTCGTGGGTTACATCCTCGCGCAGATATGGGGACGAAAATGCTCTGGAACTGATAGATGGGTGCTCGTGTGGCTTTTCTACCACGTAATTTCACACATTACCTTGGTGAGTGAGAAGGCTTGGTGTACATGTTGCCACGGTTCCAACAAGTGACTTCAGACTATTTTTGCGGAACTTTAAGTAGGCTACCTGTGCAATGTAAAAAAAACAACTTATAGTACTGTGTATTGAACTTTTTTTTTTATCATGCAAAATATAAATTAAATTAACAAATGGTGCATGTGTTTGAGATGTGCTTTGGAGCCTGGTTGTTGGGAGACATCTAGTGGACATAGTGTTAAAATGAATAATATACAGGAATGGAGTATCAATCACTGTTAGTGCTGGAGTAGAACAAAAACATGCACCCTCTCGCCCTGGGGTTCCCCGGGAATATATTGAGATACTGCTCGAACAGATATCCTGTCCATGTAGGGAAGGAGTATGGAAAGGCAGATGAGCGCTGGCTACACTCTGACCCCACCATCGTCTCCTTGGAGCTGCTGACGGTGGCCCTGGATGGCATCCTGGCGCTGGTGCTTGTCTATGCCATTGTCAAGGACAAACACTACAGGTAGGAACACTGGTACTAAATATGCTTCATTGTCAGGCTTTTCTCATGCATTATGCCATTCATTTCTATATTGGTACCATATTTCTTTATAGAAAACTTATATTCAGAATTGTCCCATTACACAAACAAGTGTTTACATCCCATTAGCAAGTCACAATTGACATTTTTATAGGGTCTGTCTTCAGCATGTGATGTGTTGAATGACCTATTACCATATACATAGATGCACTTGGAAAGTATTCAGACCCCTTTCGTTACAGCCTTATTCTGAAATTGATTAAATACTGTTTTCCCCTCAATCTACAAACAATACCTATAATGACAAAGCAAAAACAGGTCAAACATTTTTTTAAACATTTATTAAATATAAAAAGAAACCTTACGTAAGGATTTTTTGCTATGAGACTCAAAATTTAGCTCTGGGGGTATCCTATTTCCATTGATCATCCTTGATGTTTCTACAACTTGATTGGAATTTATCTGTGGTAAATTCAATAGATTGGGCATGATTTGGAAAGGCACACCTGTCTATGTCCCACAGTTGGCAGTGCACGTCAGAGCAAAAACCAAGCCATGAGGTCAAAGGAATTGTCCGAAAAGCTCAGAGACAGGATTGTGTCAAGGTGACAGATCTGGGGAAGGGTACCAAACATTTTCTGCAGCATTGAGGGTTGCCAAGAACACAGTGGCCTCCATCATTCTTAAATGGAATAAGTGGTTCCAAACTAAGACTCTTCCTAGAAATGGCCGCCCATCCAAACTGAGCAGTCAGGAGAGAAGGGCCTTGGTCGGGGAGGTGACCAAGAACCAAGAGTTCCTCTGTGGAGATGGGAAAACCTTCTAGAAGGAAAACATTCTTCAGCACTCCTCCAAATCAGGCCTTTATCGTAGAGTGGCCAGACGGAAGCCACTCCTCAGTAAATGACGCTTGGAGACTGCCAAAAAGGCACCTTTTATTTATTTCACCTTTATTTAACCTAAAGACGATCAGACCATGAGAAACAAGATTCTCTGTTCTGATGAAATCAAGATTGACATCTTTGGCCTGAATGCCAAGCGTCACGTCTGGAGGAAACCTGGCACCATCCCTATGGTGAGGTATGGTGGCAGCATCATGCTGTGGGGATGATTTACAGTTGCGGGGACTGGGAGACTAGTCAGGATTGAGGGAAAGATGAACGGAGCAAAGTACAGAGAGATCCTTGATGAAAACCTGCTCAGGACCTCAGACTGGGGCAACAGGACAATCACCCAAAGCACACAGCCAAGACAACGCAGGAGTGGCTTCGGGACAAGTCTCTGGATTTCCCAGCCAGAGCCCGGACTTGAACCCGATCAAACATCTCTGGAGAGTTCTGAAAATAGCTGTGCAGTGACGCTCCCCATCCAACCTGACAGATCTTGAGAGGATCTGCAGAGAATGGGAGAAAAACAGGTGTGCCAAGCTTGTAGCATATCCAAGAAGACTCAAGGCTGTAATCGCTACCAAAGGTGCTTCAAAGTACTCAGTATAGTGTCTGAATACTTATGTAAATGTGATATTTCAGTTATTGTTAATACATTTGCAAAAAATGTCAAACCTTGTCATTATTGGGTATTGTGTGTAGATTGCTGAGAACTCCCCCCATTTAATCAATTTTTAGAATGTTACTTTAATGTAACAAAATGTGGAAAAAGTCAAGGGGTCTGAATACTTTCCTAATGCACTGTACATGGAAAATATAGCCTGGGCGCAAGTTGGTTATCAGCCTAAGTAAACTTGTCATTGTTTGTTTTGAATCAACGGTCAACGTGTTTTTAGCTTGTCTTGTTGTTGCACAGTCTGGCCCTCCGGGTGAATAGTCTCCTTGTCTGTTTGTTTTCAGGCACTTTGTCCAGATCGTGTGTGTGTGTGTGTGTGTGTGTTGTACGGAGGCTGGGTGACCTTCTGTCCAGACTGGCTGGCAGACAGCCCCAACCTCAAATCAGACCACTGGCTCTACTTATGGATCTACCTGGTCTTCTTCAATGGGGTGTGGGTGGTGGTGCCTGGACTGCTGCTGTGGCAATCATGGCTGTCACTCAAACGACTTCACCTCTACCAAGTCCCGAAGAAGCAGAATTAGACATTTTGTATGTACATAATAGGCATTAGCACATCCACTACACAGAAAGGTCTGGCTACACAAAAATTAAAATTCCATTTCGCAGACAGACATTTACATTAGGTTTAGCATGTTTTATTAGTTTATCATTAATATAAATAGTGATGTATCTGCAAACAAAAATATTAGTTGCCCTAGCTATCTTTCCCCACATCTCCAAAGTGTAACAATACTCTCCAGTCTCCCTTAGCAGGCACATTTAACTGCTGTGATGTTAAGTGTTAAATCTCAACCATTTTGATTGCACAATCAAAATGCCCTAATGGATCCTGCACTTAGTTCATAATTGGATTGAGAATCCTGGCTCTTCCACAATCATTGTTTGGTTATAATCTGCATTTCAAATGGCACCCTATTCCCTTTATAGTGCACTACTTCTGAGGTACTTTAATATTGTTCTAGTTTAAGGTAGTGCACTATATGGTCATTATCTCCGACTTGTCAAGTGTCTCTCACACAGTGATATCTCCACTGACGTGTCTCCTCTCAGCTCTTCTTGATGAGTTTGGCCACAGAGAGGAAGGCTTGCTGGAGCCCCATTCCCTTCAGGCCGCTGCATGCCTGGATCTGCCAGGCTCGGTCTTTGTAGCTGGGCAGCTCCAGCTTGTTGGACACCTCTCTGATGTTCATGGTGTTGGGGAGGTCCTTCTTGTTAGCCAGCACCATCAGAGGTATTCCCTTCATGTTGACGTCGAACAGAACATTCTTCAGAGCCTTCTGAGCGTCCCCTATACTGGCCCGGTCACTACTGTCCACCACGAACACCATAGCCTTACAGCCCTCCAGGTAGTACCTGTCAATTATAGAACTAGGGTAGTGTCTAGCTAATGATATTGCAATTTTAGCAAGTCATTAGTTGAGGATAAAAGGTTATTCTATTCCAGTACTCTACCAACCTGATCATGGGACCGGAGACAGAATGTGCAATTATTTGTTCTAGACTACTTTTAACTGTCACACCTGATTAAACCACACTGAACAAAAATATAAACTCAACATGTAGTGTTGGTCCCATATTTCATGAGCTGAAATATAAGATCCCATATTTTCTATACGCCGGCAGGGTAGCCTAGTGGTTAGAGCGTTGTACTAGTAACCGGAAGGTTGCTAGTTCAAATCCCCGAGCTGACAAGGTCCAAATCTGTCTTTCTGCCCCTGAACAGGCAGTTAACCCACTGTTCCTAGGCCGTCATTGAAAATAAGAATTTGTTCTTAACTGACTTGCCTGATTAAATAAAGGTAAAAAAAAAAGAAGCTTCATCTCAAATTTTGTGCACAAATTTATTTACATCCCTGTTAGTGAGCATTTATTCTTTGCCAAGATAATCCATCCAGCTGACAGGTGTGACATATCAAAAAGCTGATTAAACAGCATGATCATTACACTGGTGTACCTTGTGCTGGGGACAATAATGCCACTAAAATGTGCAGTTGTCACAAAATTCCACAGATGTCAAGTTGAGGGAGCATGAAATTGGCATGCTAACTGCATAAATGTCCACCAGAGCTGTTGCCAGAGTATTGAATGTTCATTTATCTACCATAAGCTGCCTCCAATGTTGTTTTAGAGAAATTGCGTACAACTGACCTCACAACCGCAGACCATGTATAACCCCGCCAGCCCAGGACCTCCACATACGGCTTCACCTGCGGGATTGTCTGAGTCCAGCCACCCAGACAGTAGATGAAACTGTCTGTAATGAAGCCCTTTTGTGCAGGGATTTTTTTCCTTGTGATTGGCTGGGCCTGGCTCCCCAGTGGATGGGCCTATGCCCTCGCAGGCCCACACCCCTGCCTAGTCATGTGAAATCCATAGATTAGGGCCTATTTAATTCAATTGACTTTACTGTGACTCCGTAAAAGTGTTAATTGTTGTTTATATTTTTTGTTCAGTCTAATAACAGGCATTATGATTAGTGGAATGAGATGTGTTTGTAGTACTGGGCTAAAACAGAAATAGAATAGCACAGAACCAACAACTCACCTCCAGTTGACCCTCATCTCCCCCTGTCCGCCCACATCCCACACGGTCAAGGCCGTTTTCTTGTTCAGATCCAGGGTCACCACATTGAAGCCCACGGTGGGGGAAGTATCCATCACCAACCCTGTCTTGAGCCTGAAGAGCAGGGTGGACTTTCCAGATGAGCCCAGGCCCATCAGAACAACCGTGGGAGTCCTCTTGATGTCCCTCTTGGATAGAAGCAGCCCCATGACAGACGCACTTGGCAAGGCAAAGCAGGGTCTGAGGTAGAAGGTAAAGAGGAAGTACGGCAGTCCCACCTCTGCTTTTGAACAATGTTAGTTTGTTGGGTCTTCCTCGGTAGTCTCTGATTTACATCAACAAAAGGAGATTCGGTGATATGTGCAACCAGTGGCTCTTCTCGATTTTAAATAGTTTTTGTATTTTTGTCTGGGAGTAGGCGTGAAAGCGTCAGGTGTGCCCACTTGCGAATAAAACTTGAGTTTGCGTTTCAGAATAGAAACATGGTCACATGAGAACCAGTCTTTTCACATTCTTCTTTTAGAGGCTGTACCAACAGGCTTTCTCAGTTTCTCTATACTCAATGCATCCTCCCTCATTGCGCAAATCTAGGGTTTGATTGGTGAAAGCAGTGGGGTGATTATTACTACAAGGGAGGAAAGTATGTTTTTATTATTTTAATTGGGCCTATGTTTTATTATTAAACACCAGCGGGCTGAAAACGGTTATTCTTAATTCCCATTTCTTGCGTTCGGAGTTTACAAGAGAACAATAGACTGGCACACAGGCTTGGCGCATGTGTCCTAAAATCTTCTCAACCGTGGACTCTGTCCGCCGATGACCTAAACCAAGCGCACCTTCTTTCAGCCCATGACGTCAGAGTGTCCATCTGGACCAACAATATGGACGGGGCTCGAGCGCAAAACTATCGCTAAACTCAAAGCGGCTGTCTGGTACGTTTGGTACCCTTACATCAGCGACGACAACAACGAAGTGACAGCTTTATTCTGGTAATCGTGCTTTCAAATCATATTTACTTGAGGTAGGTTAATTAGTAGTCGAGCGGTTAAATGTGTCTTTCTTGTTTCTCTCCTCAGTTCTCTTGATGATATGGAGCGATGCTTTAGGTACAGTAACGTTACAGCTTGCTAGCTATTAGTCAGCGCTGAATCTATCCAGCTAGGTGCTAGGCTAGCTTGCTTTGTAGATAGCCAGCGAACTGTAAACAGCAAAGGGAGACTGCCATGGGTGCAGCCTTCAACGTAGTGCATCGCTAGCTTGACCAGTCACTGTTAGGTGACTGTTACCATGTCGGAAGCTAGTTTGCTACCTGGCAGAAGGTAAGCTAACTACTGTTAGCCAGCTAGGAGGCTAATGGATGCCGCATCGTTTGTGGCTGAGATTCACGACTGAAATCCCAATGGTCAACAGAGTGCCTGGCCAGAGATGCGTTGGCTCTGCAGTACTTACGTAGTTAGCTACCGAGCTCGTCATCCAATTATTTAACCAACTGTATGAGACAGTTGAAAGATCTGGATGGGAACGTTTGCCATATAAAGTAGCCATTCCATCTCCATCTGCATGTTGTCTGTATGGCCCAATACTATTTAAAACCATGTCAATGTCATCGTGAGCATCCAGAGATGGCATAATAAAGTCCTGAAGTCATGTCTAATTTACTGCTTTGAGCAATTTATTAACATATTTATGAATACCTTCATTGAAACCAGGGTGCCTCACCACTGAGGTTTAGACTAAGACACAGTGTTTTGTTTGTGTCTGTCTTTGATGGTTGTCTTGTAACAGTGTTAGCGGGGACAGTGGTGGCCTCACAGCCCCTGCATCTCCTTCCCCTGTGCCCTCCGTCCTCACCCCGAACCCCCCACCGTGGAGAGCCAGAGTGAGCTACCCAGCCATGGTGGATGTGGGGAAGTGGCCCCTTTTCACCCTGCTGGGGGCTCAGGAGGTCTCCCGCATCAGGCAGGCCTGTGTCTTCGGAACCTCAGCCAACGAAGCCATCTACATCACCCAGGACGATGAGGTGAGACTGGGGGCGTCTCGATTGTATAGAATAACTTTATAGTGTTTATGTAGTGCAGAACTCTCTGGAAAGCAGTGGAAATGGTTACTGAGTGGAGTTTCTTGGTTAAATAAATTTAATTACATGTAATGGCATCTTCTCCATGCCTTCTCCTCTTTGTCTCTGATCTCCCTGTAGGTGTTGGTGTTTGGGCTGAACTGCAGTAACTGTCTGGGGACAGGAGACAGTCAGAGCACCATGGTCCCTAAGAAACTAGACTCCCTCCAAGGCAAGAAGGTGGTCAGTCTCAGCTATGGCAGTGGACCACACGTCTTACTGGCCACAGAAGGTCTGGTGCCCACTTTCCTTACCTTTTTTTACCACCACCAAATGGCAACGTTGGCACGTTACTAGAACTTTACCAAAAGCTAGTATAATTGTCATAGTATAATTGTGCAGCTTACTTAAATGGCTCTGTTACTTTGGTGTGTTTGTTTCTCAGGGGGAGAGTTGTTTGCCTGGGGGCACAATGGATACAGCCAGCTGGGCAACGGGACCACCAACCAGGGGGTGTCACCCATCCTGGTTTCAACCAACCTGCAGAACAAGAAAATAACACAAGTGGCCTGTGGGTCCCATCACTCTCTGGCCCTTACACACGATGGAGAGGTGAGGGGAAATACTTTTACAGGGGAAGAGGGGAAGTCTTTTACATACACTTGTAACCCTGAAATAAGCCTGTTTCAAGATGTCAGTGTCTTAATGCTACAGTACTACTGCTAGGTACATGATGTTTAAGAGAATAAAAACACTGTTGATGAACATGAGTGGAGTATTGGCGGAGGTTGTGTGTAGCCTGTCAGTGTGTGGAGTGGACTATGGAACCCTGTCAGGTTTAAGTTTTCTAACCAGAGCTGATCAGTGGTCACTTGTCTTGGCTGTCTGTCTCTTTAAGTGGTTTATGTTTGTCCCAGCAGCAGGTTAGGAAGGTATTATCTCAGTTCACTGTGTCCAGGCTGGCTGCATCTAACCCAGGCCCACTGGCCTGGTCTCACACACGATTGAAGTTAATGTAGAAATGATGAATGATTTCCAAAAGTAGATATTTAGGGCTATCTTGGATGTGTTGAAATATATTACTCAGCACTGTAAAGGGATAGTTACAACATGACCTAATATCATGGTTACCTAGGATCACTGGTCACAAGGTGTGATTGTGTATAGTGTTGACAGTCGGTGTGTATATGATTGTATCTGCTAGGTGTTTGCGTGGGGTTACAACAACTGTGGCCAGGTGGGCTCAGGTGCCACAGCCAACCAGCCAACCCCCCGCAGGGTGACCACCTGCCTGCAAGGTAAAGTGGTGATGGGCATCGCCTGTGGACAGACCTCCTCCATGGCTGTGCTCGACAATGGGGAGGTGAGAGACCAAGCCCTTGGGAAGGATGGGTTTATATTGGATAGTTCCCTCCGGTCCAGAGAAAGTCAAAGCAAAATTTATATAACAACATGTACGTAAAGGAAGATATTGCTGACTACCGTGGCCTGTGTGTGTTGCAGGTGTTTGGCTGGGGCTACAATGGGAATGGCCAGCTGGGAGTGGGCAACAACGGTAACCAGCTGACCCCCTGTCGCCTTGCAGCCCTCCAGGGTCTCTGTGTACTACAGGTAAGACTGGACAGTAGTGTACTCTACTACCACCTGTATGTCTCTATCTGAATCGTCTACTCATGTCTACTTCAACTCAAACTAATACAAAACAGAACTGAGCCCAGAGCCTTGTTGCTGTCCACTCCCACTGTGTAAAACCCTTAAGGACTTGTCTTCTAGATCGCGTCAGGCTACGCCCACTCCCTGGCTTTAACAGACGAGGGCCTGCTGTATGCCTGGGGGGCTAACACCTACGGACAGCTGGGTACTGGCAACAAGAGCAACCAGCTCAGTCCTGTACACATCATGGCTGAGAAGGAGAGGTAAGGGAGAGAACACACTCACAGGATTGAGATGTAGCTCTGATGGCTGCTACTGCCCACTAAAAGCCCCAGTTGAAACTGTCATCTTTCAGAGACCCATGGTTAGTTCTCTTTTCTCTTCGTGTTCTCTGTTGTATTCCATCCAGTGTGGGTCCATACGGTAACACTGCATAGTCCAAACATTGGCTCACACACCAGTTCTGGAATAATCTGTCTCTGAGTTTACATTGTCCCTGTCACAATGACGCAAAACTAGAATGGAGGGGAGAGAGGGGGCCATTATGTTGTGGGCTGGGGTACAGATGGTTTTGACACTTGACAGGCATGAACTTTTCACTGAAAACATGCAAACCAGTTATTGGGATTTAATTCGGGAATAGATCATGGACATTTGTCATGTTCATTTCTATCTCTGAATGTTGTGTAACATGTCATAACACTTTTGAATGAGCCTCAGGTTGGCCTTGAGATCAAGCTACAAGACAGAGGGCACAATAAAACCAGCAACCTTCTGTGTTCATGGAATACGGTCATGGCTAAAAAGGATACAGTTTATGTCAAATTGACGTCAAAGTATAATATTTTAGCTAACCCTAACCTAATACTCCTAAGTTGCTACGTTAATTTTCCTAACCTGCCACGAAAGATCAATTCTGACATAAGCTACACGAATGATCAAAGTATGTGGACACCTTCTCATTGAACATCTAATTCCAAAATCATGGGCATTAATATGGACTTGGTCCCATGAAAAACAGCTCCAGATCATTATTCCTCATCCACCAAACTTTACAGTTGACACTATCCATTGGGGCAGGTAGCTTTCACCTTGCATCCGCCAAACCCAGAATCGTCCACCTGACTGCCAGATGGTGAAGCGTGATTCATCACTCCAGAGAACGCGTTTCCACTGCTCCAGAGTCTAATGACGCTCCAGCTGACGCGCATTGCATTGCACATGGTGATCTTATGCTTGTGTGTGGCTGTTCGGCCATGGAAACCCATTTCATTAAGCTCCTGATGAACAGTTATTGTGCTGATGTTGCTTCCAGTGGCAGTTTGGAACTCGGTAGTGAGTGTTGCAACCGAGGACAGATTCGTTTTACGCACTACACGCTTCAGCACTCGGCAGTCGTTCTGTGAGCTTGTGTGGCTTCGCGGCTGAGCCGTTGTTGCTCCTAGATGTTTCCACTTCACAATAATAACAGCACTTACAGTTGACTTGGGCAGCTCGAGCAGTGCAGAAATTTGTTGGAAAGGTGGCGTCCTATGACAGTGCCAAGGTTGAAAGTCACAGAGCTCTTCAGTAAGGCCATTCTACTGTCAATGTTTGTCTATGGAGATTGCATGGCTGTGTGCTCGATTTTTATACACCTGTCAGCAAACAGGTGTGGCTGTAATGGCCAAATCAACTAATTCAAAGGGGTGTACAGATACTTTAGCACATATAGTGTATATCCCATCTCGTTAAATTCAATGGAACACCAGCGACTTCGGCAGTGTCCTGTCATTCTTCCTTCTCTTTTTGTGTTTCTTGTCTTCATCTTAATGGAGAGAGGCCTGCCATAGGCAGCAAAAGGACAAGGAAAAACACTGAAGAGGCGTGGCACAGAGTAGGAAGACGTGTAAAGAAACAATGCACTCAAGAATCACAGAATTTATTTTTGCGGTCAAAAGACACAGGAGAGTACCGTTACTTGGTAGAGTGTGTGTGTGTGTAACACACTTCTCCCCCCTCCAGCAGGATAGTGGAGATTGCGGCGTGCCACTCCACACACACATCTGCCTGTAAGACCCAGAGCGGCCAGGTGTACATGTGGGGCCAGTGTAGGGGTCAGTCCATCGTGCTGCCACACCTCACACACTTCTCCTGCACTGACGACATCTTCGCCTGCTTCGCTACGCCGTCTGTCATGTGGAGGCTACTCTCCATGGGTGAGTTAATTCAATCATTTATTAAATGTTATTTAAAGGTGCAGTATGTAACTTGGTTATAATGTGTTGGTTTTTTTCATTTTCTGATATCTTAAGTAGGAGGTTCCCCTAACCAAGGGTCTAGGATAACCCTCTCTCTCTCACATACACACGCACACCGTGATTCCCAGCTAAGGCGTTGTGTTCTGTCGTAGAGCATGATGACTTCCTGACTGTGGCCCAGTCTCTGAGGAAAGAGTTCGACAGCCCTGAGACGGCCGACCTCAAGTTCAGTGTGGACGGGAAATACATCCACGTACACAAGGCCGTGCTCAAGATCCGGTATGTGAATTTTTGTAAAATAAATATATATATATATATATATTTTTAAACTGCTGAAGCAAGCGCACGCACACATTTTATTTTAAGTAATGTAGCTTTTCTAGTTTTAGCCTTTCCAATAGGACCAACCAGGTACAATAAAACCTGTCCATAGACGTAACACGACAACATGTGTCCATCATTGTTTCTGTCAGGTGTGAACACTTCCGCTCCATGTTCCAGTCCCACTGGACAGAGGACATGAAGGAGGTGATTGAGATCGACCAGTTCTCCTACCCCGTCTACCGCTCCTTCTTGGAGTTCCTCTACACTGACAACGTAGACCTGCCCCCAGAGGATGCCATCGGTGAGTTGGACTGAAGCAGGAATCCTGCATAGGATCCATACGGGGCCCCAGACTCAAAACAAATGACTTTATTGAGTTAAAGTCCATCCATAGGAAAGCCGCTGTGTGTACGAACTGTGTCTCTGTTTCAGGCCTGTTGGACCTGGCCACATCCTACTGTGAGAACCGTCTGAAACGTCTGTGTCAACACATCATCAAGAGAGGCATCACTGTGGAGAACGCCTTCTCTCTGCTCTCTGCCGCCGTGCGATACGACGCTGAGGTGAGACACACTGTGACAGTGTCACTACTAAGGGTTAACCGCTCAGATGCTTACTGGTTACCACAAGCTTCTTGAGGCTGCCTTCTACGAGAGATGTTAGCCGTGTCATTATGGACATATTAGTCAGATGATCTCGTATACCATCTTATACATATTTAGGTACTGTATGCCAGGGCTAGGGAACTATATTCAGCCGCGGGCCGTTTTTTGATGCGTAGCGGATGTTTGGGGTGCTGGAACATAATTATAATAAGTTGTACTCTACAAATTGGAGACAACTAAGCCTCAAAATATAATTTATTTGAAAAGAATCAAGATACCTTGATTACCTTACGTTAAACTGTTTTTTTTCTGAATTCCTGGTGACTTTAGTCTTTTCTGACCCAAAACTAAAGGGGGCCCAAAAACATCACTTGGGGGGCCGGTTTTGGGACGCTTGTTGTTGACCTGCTGTATACTGTACCCGTGTTCATACTGTGACTGGATATGATCGCTTCCCTGTAGGACCTGGAGGAGTTCTGCTTCAAGTTCTGTGTGAACCACCTGACAGCGGTGACCCAGACTGCAGCCTTCTGGCAGATCGATGGCAACATGCTCAAAGAGTTCATCTGCAGAGCCAGCCGCTGTGGGTCCTTCAAAAACTGACCTACAACTAACCAGCCCCGAAGGAAGGACGAGGAAAGGGCTAGCATGAACTGGTTTGGCTTGCCACTACTTGGCCATGGTAGAAAGGACAAAGAAAGAATGAACATGGAAACGGCTAGCTTAAACCGGATCTCTAAATTGCCATATTATTAATCCATTGAGACAATGTCTGGTGTGTTCATCTGGTGAGGTCATCTGGTGACTATGGCTCACCTCCGGTTACACAGCCAAAGAAGCCAAAGCCAGTCCCTGCCTATGCACCTAATATTCCACGCGGACAGGTGGCACTGTGGGGAGGAAGTTCCTTTACCAGTCAAAACAGTGACATCAAAGTTCATTGTCTGTCACTGCATGTTTACAAACCTGCTAAATGGCATCAGACTGCTCATTTAGCATCAGTTTAATTGGAGGACCATAGATCTAGCTTTGTCAGGCATGTAACAGTGTCCATCTAATGTCTGGTGGCAGGTGATGGCAGTCAACCCCCCCCCCCCGATTTGCAGATTTTTATTATATATTTTTTTGCATCAAAGTTGTGTACTTTTCTCTACTGTTGAAGGGTTTGATGTAGCTGGCCAGACATATATTTGACAGGGTTTATGGTTCAGAGCCTGTGGATGTTTTGAGGACAGTTTCAGTATGATTTGTAATATGCTGTGTACTGACAAGTAGAGCAGAGCTTGTCATTTATTCATTCAGACATGTTAATTCTCGAGACTTGAGATGAACATGGTGATGCAATGCAACAATGAGCAGGAACTTGGTTTTCAACTCTTCAGTTCTTTTACCAGACAGAAAACACAACATTTGGACCATATACAACTTGTTACTCTGAACTTTTTTATTCTTACAAAAATAGATATTATCTAAATTTTTTACTATTACTTATTGCATTCCTTTGGTTGAGATTACCCCCCTCCCACCCAAGCATTTCCAATCATTCTGCTGCTTTGAATATTGTTTTATTTTTTATTTTTTTATTTCACCTTTATTTAACCAGGTAGGCTAGTTGAGAACAAGTTCTCATTTGCCACTGCGACCTGGCCAAGATAAAGCATAGCAGTGTGAACAGACAACACAGAGTTACACATTGAGTAAACAATAAACAAGTCAATAACACAGTAGAAAAAAGGGTCTATATACATTGTGTGCAAAAGGCATGAGGAGGTAGGCAAATAATTACAATTTTGCAGATTAACACTGGAGTGATAAATGATCAGATGGTCATGTACAGGTAGAGATATTGATGTGCAAAAGAGCAGAAAAGTAAATAAATAAAAACAGTATGGAGATGAGGTAGGTATAATTGGGTGGGCTATTTACAGATAAGACTATGTACAGCTGCAGCGATCGGTTAGCTGCTCAGATAGCAGATGTTTGAAGTTGGTGAGGGAGATAAGTCTCCAACTTCAGCGATTTCTGCAATTCGTTCCAGTCACAGGCATCAGAAAACTGTAATGAAAGGCGGCCAAATGAGGTGTTGGCTTTAGGGATGATCAGTGAGATACACCTGCTGGAGCGCGTGCTATGGGTGGGTGTTGCCACCGTGACCAGTGAACTGAGATAAGGCGGGGCTTTACCTAGCATGGACTTGTAGATGACCTGGAACCAGTGGGTCTGGCGACGAATATGGAGCGAGGGCCAGCCGACTAGAGCATACAAGTCGCAGTGGTGGGTGGTATAAGGTGCTTTAGTGACAAAACGGATGGCACTGTGATAAACTGCATCCAGTTTGCTGAGTAGAGTGTTGGAAGCTATTTTGTAGATGACGTCGTCGAGGATCGGTAGGATAGTCAGTTTTACTAGGGTAAGTTTGGCGGCATGAGTGAAGGAGGCTTTGTTGCGGAATAGAAAGCCGATTCTGGATTTGATTTTCGATTGGAGATGTTTGATATGAGTCTGGAAGGAGAGTTTACAGTCAAGCCAGACACCTAGGTACTTATAGATATCCACATATTCAAGGTCTGAAGCATCCAGGGTGGTGATACTAGTCAGGCGTGCAGGTGCAGGCAGCGAACGGTTGAAAAGCATACATTTGGTTTTACTAGCGTTTAAGAGCAGTTGGAGGCCACGGAAGGAGTGTTGTATGGCATTGAAGCTTGTTTGGAGGTTAGATAGCACAGTGTCCAAGGACGGGCCGGAAGTATATAGAATGGTGTCGTCTGCGTAGAGGTGGATCAGGGAATCGCCTGCAGCAAGAGCAACATCATTGATATATACAGAGAAAAGAGTCGGCCCGAGAATTGAACCCTGTGGCACTCCCAGAGACTGCCAGAGGACCGGACAGCATGCCCTCCGATTTGACACACTGCACTCTGTCTGCAAAGTAGTTGGTGAACCAGGAAAGGCAGTCATCAGAGAAACCAAGGCTACTGTGTCTGCCGATAAGAATATGGTGATTGACAGTCGAAAGCTTTGGCAAGGTCGATGAAGACGGCTGCACAGTACTGTCTTTTATCGATGGCCGTTATGATATCGTTTAGTACCTTGAGCGTGGCTGAGGTGCACCCGTGACCGGCTCGGAAACCCGATTGCACAGCGGAGAAGGTACGGTGTGATTCGAGATGGTCAGTGACCTGTTTGTTGACTTGGCTTTCGAAGACCTTAGATAGGCAGGGCAGGATGGATATAGGTCTGTAACAGTTTGGGTCCAGGGTGTCTCCCCCTTTGAAGAGGGGGATGACTGCGGCAGCTTTCCAATCCTTGGGGATCTCAGACGATATGAAAGAGAGGTTGAACAGGCTGGTAATAGGGGTTGCGACAATGGCGGCGGATAGTTTCACAAATAGAGGGTCCAGATTGTCAAGCCCAGCTGATTTGTACGGGTCCAGGTTTTGCAGCTCTTTCAGAACATCTGCTATCTGGATTTGGGTAAAGGAGAACCTGGAGAGGCTTGGGCGAGTAGCTGGGGGGGGGGGGGCGGATCTGTTGGCCGAGGTTGGAGTAGCCAGGCGGAAGGCATGGCCAGCCGTTGAGAAATGCTTGTTGAAGTTTTCGATAATCATGGATTTATCGGTGGTGACCGTGTTACCTTGCCTCAGTGCAGTGGGCAGCTGGGAGGAGGTGCTCTTGTTCTCCATGGACTTCACAGTGTCCCAGAACTTTTTGGAGTTGGAGCTACAGGATGCAAATTTCTGCCTGAAGAAACTGGCCTTAGCTTTCCTGACTGACTGAGTGTATTGGTTCCTGACTTCCCTGAACAGTTGCATATCACGGGGACTATTCGATGCTATTGCAGTCCGCCACAGGATGTTTTTGTGCTGGTCGAGGGCAGTCAGGTCTGGAGTGAACCAAGGGCTATATCTGTTCTTAGTTCTGCATTTTTTGAACGGAGCATGCTTATCTAAAATGGTGAGGAAGTTACTTTTAAAGAATAACCAGGCATCCTCAACTGACGGGATGAGGTCAATGTCGATTAGAAAGGCCTGCTCACAGAAGTGTTTTAGGGAGCGTTTGACAGTGATGAGGGGTGGTCGTTTAACTGCGGCTCCGTAGCGGATACAGGCAATGAGGCAGTGATCGCTGAGATCCTGGTTGAAGACGGCGGAGGTGTATTTGGAGGGCCAGTTGGTCAGGATGACGTCTATGAGGGTGCCCTTGTTTAGAGATTTAGGGTTGTATCTGGTGGGTTCCTTGATGATTTGTGTGAGATTGATGGCATCTAGCTTAGATTGTAGGACTGCTGGGGTGTTAAGCAAATCCCAGTTTAGGTCACCTAACAGAACAAACTCTGAAGCTAGAGGGGGGGGGCGATCAGTTCACAAATGGTGTCCAGGGCACAGCTGGGAGCTGAGGGAGGTTGGTAGCAGGCGGCAACAGTGAGAGACTTATTTCTGGAGAGAGTCATTTTTAAGATTAGTAGTTCGAACTGTTTGGGTATGGACCTGGAAAGTATGACATTACTTTGCAGGCTCTCTCGGCAGTAGACTGCAACTCCTCCCCCTTTGGCAGTTCTATCTTGACGAAAAATGTTATAGTTGGGTATGGAAATCTCAGAATTTTTGGTGGCCTTCCTGAGCCAGGATTCAGACACGGCAAGGAATCACAGAAGTCAACAAATGAGGGTGCCTGGGGACATGCAGGGCCTGGGTTTACCTCCACATCACCCGCGGAACAGAGGAGGAGTAGTATGAGGGTGCGGCTAAAGGCTATCAAAACTGGTCGCCTAGAACGGTGGGGACAGAGAATAAAAGGGGCAGATTTCTGGGTGTGGTAGAATATATTCAGGGCATAATGCGCAGACAGGGGTATGGTGGGGTGCGGGTACAGCGGAGGTAAGCCCAGGCACTGGGTGATGATGAGAGAGGTTACATCTCTGGACATGCTGGTTGTAATGAGTGAGGTCACCGCATGTGTGGGAGGTGGGACAAAGGGGGTGCCAGGGGTATGAGGAGTGGAACTAGGGGCTTCATTGTAAACTAAAACAATGATAACTAACCTGAACAACAGTATACAAGGCATATTGACATTTGAGAGAGACATATAGGGAAGCATACAGTAATCACAGGTGTTGAATTGGGAGAGCTAGCTAAAACAGTAGGTGAGACAACAACAGCTAATCAGCTAGCACAACAACAGCAGGTAAAATGGCGTTGACTAGGCAGGGAGGGTCGGATTAACTACACACAGAGACTGAGTGCGGCTGGGGCCGTCAGATAAAACATAAACAAGCGGAATGGAGTACCGTGATTAATGGACAGTCCAGCATGCATCAGCTATGTAGCCAGGTGATCAGTGTCCAGGGGGCAGCGGTGGATGGGGCAGGGAAGCAGAAGGTAAAGCTGCTAGCTGTGGCTAACCATGGCTAAATAGCTTGTAGCTAGTTAGCTTCTGGAGGTTCTTGAATGTGTTCTAAAAATTAAAAATAACAGCAGATTCCGTATCGCATTGGGTGAGGCAGGTTACCGGGAGGTATAATCGAATTAAAAATCGAAAAGGGATTGAAAGTAAATATGGGTCCAGTGAGTGGTTGGGCTGGCTGGGGACGTGGCGATTCAGACAGTTAGCAGGCCTGTGCTAACAAGCTAACAGTTAGTAGGCCGGGGCTAAACAAGCTAGCAGTTAGCAGACAGGGACTGAGCAAGCTAGCAGTTAGCAGGCCGAATTAGCAAACAAGCAGATAGCAAGGGGTTGAGTCTGTTTATGCCTCTTCATGCGGTGACATCGATAGACCGGTCGTGGGTCCTGATATTGTAGCCCAGGAGTATGCTTCGGTGGTAGCACAGGAGCTCTGGCCGGGCTAGCTTCAAGCTCAGTGGATGGATACGCTAGCCAGGAGTAATCATCTGGGGTTGCGGTTAGCTAGTTAGCTAGTTGTGAAGATCCAGATGAGAATGTTTTAATGGTTTAACGTTCATTACATTTTAATTTACTTTGAAGCGAGTACTGAAATTGAAATTCAACGCATTGTATTCTTAGATTATTATTTTTTCAGAAATAATTTGTTGCTTATGTTTATTTTTGCAATTACATTTATTTTGAAAAATGTACAATTATTTAGGATGGAAACAGTTGCTATTGGTGCCACAATTCAACATGTTTATTGACTTGCAAGTTATGAGATGCAACCACTTTGAAATAAACAAAACTACATTATTGTATACAATGCTGTATGATGCATTAGAAATGACTTCATATATTTTTGATTTGAACATTCATATGAGCAATGACAGATAATTACAAACATGTCCTTATGCTGCCATCTAGAGGCCATCACATTCTCTAATCCTCGAGACAGTAGCCTAATGAATACCATTCTTTATTATAAACTGGGAGGGTCAAGCCCTGAATGCTGATTGGCTGACAGCCATGGTATATCATACCCTATACCACGGGTATGACAAAACATTTATTTTTACTGCTTTAATTACGTTGGTAACCAGTTTATAATAGCAATAAGGCATCTCAGGGGTTTGTGATGTATGGCCAATGTACCATGGCTAAGGGCTGTGTCCAGGCATTTCGTTGTGCCTAAGAACAGCCCTTAGCGGTGGTATATTAGCCATATACCACGCCTCCACGGGTCGTATTGCTTAAGATTATCACGTCATGAATGAAATGACATAATAATGGAATGCAGATCTGACAATTGTTTTTTAATTGCAACCAAGAATGCAGAATATTTACAACAAACTGATAGTTCTGGGTGTTGGGTGAAAGATAAGCTCCGCCTGTTTGTTCTACGTCAGAACATATAGGAAGAAGCCGAGCTTCGCTGTTCAGAAACCAACAACATCAAATCATCATACGTATTTGCCTTGATTGGTGACGTTTGCTACATTTTACATTCAATTGATTGAATGGCAACGACGGGTACTGTACAGTCGAACCAATATTTGAAACCAACCTGTGCCGCTTCATGCAACTGTAAAGAATATCGCGATGTAAGGGAAGCCAGCACACAAACCGACACCAAAGTACAAGGTGAGACTACTGCGTTGACAGCTTGACAGAGAATGCTGCGTATGTTTTTACTGTTCGATATAATATTGCTACTCACACGGAATAATGAGCTTTGAGGCATACTACAAATAAAGACGTAATTGTGTCACCGTCAAGGCTTTTATTAGTTTGAACCCACACGTCTGTAGCCTACCTAGTAACTGTCGAGAAACGTTCAAACGTAATCATCAACTGTCTGACGTCACCCCATTTAAGATTTTTTTTTTTTTATTAACAAATGTCAACAAACAAAAGGAATAGTCACATGCAAACAAGCATACAAACAAACTATTTACATTGCCAGGAATCCTAAACAAACAAATTCATATTGTTTTTCATTTTAGTTAAAGTAGTGCCATGATGTTTAAACTAATTTATAAAGTGAAAAAAGTTAGGTTTTGAACTAGACCATTTGTGAATATGAAATTTACCTAGTATTATTAGCAGTTGAATTAAATATACTACATATTTATCTATGTCAGAATCTCTGAAATTAGTCATCAAAACCATTAAATAGTACAACCGGTCCTATTTTTTTTATAACCATTTTGTCACCCCATTGAAGTTGAAACTTAAATGGTAGCGGTTTCGGGTAGTGACGTTCAAAGGATCATGTGATTGGTTCTGCAAAAAGGTCTTGAGCTTAATGGCACCGGACAGGTAAGCTGGGCTTGCTCTGTAATAGTAGGGTTGCTGGATCAAGCATCCGTTTGGTTGTTCTCCCCTATGAATGCCAGAGTCACGTACATGTTTTGAAGAGAAATGTACTGGCCAACAGTTTCACATTCAGCAAATGTCTGCCCAATGTTTGCTTTAACCTAAATAATTTCTTTGTGCTCAAGGAGCAGCAAAGATCTAGTGGACAAAAAACGCACTTGCCTTTCCTGTTTGTAATCCTGTTTTTCTATGGTGTGTTTTTAGGTCATGGACCCAGGCTGTCCAAGTTTAACCTCTTCACCCTGCTGATTTTATGGATGGAACTTTTCCCCAAGGAGGAACCAGAAGACATAAACCAGAATGACTTTGTAAGTTTGACCTACATTGCATTCAGAATGTATTTAGACCCCTTCCCCTTTTCCACATTTTGTTGTTACAGCCTTTCCCCCTCATCAATCTACACACACGTCTGTGTAACTCTGTGTTGTCTGTTCACACTGCTATGCTTTATCTTGGCCAGGTCGCAGTTGCAAATGAGAACTTGTTCTCAATTAGCCTACCTGGTTTAATAAAGGTGAAGAAAAAAACCCAAAAAAAAACACAATACCCCATAATAACAAAGTGAAAACAGGCTAAGAATTTTTGCGAATGTATAAAAAAAAAAAAACATGCCTGATTTACATAAGTATTCAGACCCTTTGCTATGAGACTTGAAATTGAGCTCAGGTGCATCCTGTTTCCATTGATCATCCTTGAGATGTTTCTACAACTTGATTGGAATTTATCTGTGGTAAATTCAATTGATTGGACATGATTTGGAAAAGTACACACCTGTCTATATAAGGTCCCACAGTTGACTGTGCATGTCAGAGCAAAAACCAAGACATGAGGTCAAAGGAATTGTCCATAGAGCTCAGAGACAGGATTGTGTCGAGGCACAGATCTGTGGAAGGGTACCAAAACATTTCTGCAGCATTAAAGGTCCCCAAGAACACAGTGGCCTCCATCATTCTTTAATATATATATAGATTACCTTTATTTAACTAGGCAAGTCAGTTAAGAACAAATTCTAATTCTCAATGAATAAGTGTGTTAACTGTGTGTTAAATGAATAGTGGGTTAACTGCCTGTTCAGGGGCAGAATGACATTTTTTTAATTTGTCAGCTGGATTCGATCTTGTGACCTTTCGGTTACTAGTCCAACGCTCTAACCTGCCACCCCATTCTTAAATGGAAGAAGTTTGGAATCACCAAGACTCTTCCTAGAGCTGGCCGCTCGGCCAAACTGAGCAATTGGGGTATAAGGGCATTGGCCAGGGAGGTGATCAAGAACCCGATGGTCACTCTGGCAGAGCTCCAGAGTTCCTCTGTGGAGATGCGAGAACCTTCCAGAAGGACAACCATCTCATCACCATCTCATCAGCACTCCATCAATCAGGCCTTTATGGTAGAGTGGCCAGGCGGAAGCCACTCCTCAGTAAAAGGCACATGACAGCCCAATGGAGTTTGCCGAAAGGCACCTAAAGGACTCTCAGACCATGAGAAACAAGATTGTCTGTTCTGATAAAACCAAGACTGAATTCTTTGGCCTGAATGCAAAGCATCCCTACAGTGAACAGTTGATCTGCAGAGAAGAATGTGAGAAACTCCCCAAATACAGGTGTGCCAAGCTTGTAGCGTCATACCCAAGAAGACCTGAGGCTGTAATTGCTGTCAAAGGTGCTTCTACAAAGGTCTGAACTTATGTAAATGTGATATTTCAGTTTTTTATTTTTAATAAATTTGCAAACATTTCTAAAAACCTGCTTTTGCTTTGTCATCATGGGGTATTGTGTGTAGATTGATGAAGAACATTTATTTAAAAATCCATTTTAGAATAAGGCTGTGATGTGGAAAAAGTCAAGGGGTCTTAATACTTTCCGAATGCACTGTGTAGCGGCCATTACATATTGTTGTTAGAACGTTGGGCCAGTAACCGCAAGGTCGCTAGTTTGAATACCTGAGCCAACAAGGTGAATAATCAGTTGATGTGCCCTTGAGCAAGGCACTTAACCCTAATTTTCTCCAGGGGCGCTGTACTACTATGTTTGACCCTGTAAAACAACACATTTCACTGCACCTATCAGGTTTATGTGTCAATTTTAATTTTAATTTTTATAGATAACATGCAATAAATTACCATATTGAGCATCATCAATTATATGATATGCATCATCACCTATCTCCTGTATGTTTATGTGTGTCAGACGAGGGGTACAGGCCTGGTGGTGGTTCGGGACCAGAGGGTGGTGGATCTCCACTGCTCTGGTCCAGAGCTCCACGTGGGGCAGGTAGCTGTGATCAGACACGGGCCCAGCTGGCTGCCTCAGACCTCTACTTCTCTAGGAGACCCTGCGCTACCTGCCTCAAGATGCTTATCAATGGTGAGGAGAGATATAACACACACACACACACAGAGATCACTTGTAAAGTCTTGTCTCTTGTCTGTCATCTCCAGCTGGGGTGAGCCGCATCTCCTTCTGGCCTGGTGACCCTGAGATGAGTCTGCTAGCGGTCAGGCCTAATGGGACGGACTCCATTTCCCAGGAGGCCATGCGGGATGCCATTGCGTCCGAGAAGATGAAGTCCAACAGCCGGCCCCACATCAGTGTGGTGGTGCAGTCCCTGGCCCCTTGCCTGCAGCAGTTTGTGGAGGAGACCTCCAGGGGGTGTGACTTCATGGAGAGGGTGTCGGGAGACGACCCCGAATTGGACGCTGGGGACTTCTACAGGAAGCAGAGGAGACGGAACCTGGACACTTTCTCTGAAGAGTTCCTAATCCCACACGGACAGTGCCACCGTGACATTCTCACCAAAATACGTCCGTAGTACAATCATTCAACCATACTTGTTAGCTAGCTTTTGTTCACCGGCTAGCTGTATTTGGGCTATATTGGCTAACTCAAGATGGGTAGGTTTGAGGATCTCCTTTGCTCAAGAGGCCACGTGCCACGCCATCTGCTGTGTAAATCCTTTTAAATGAATGGTAAACATACTGTTTATAGATGAGGATTTGACACTGTCTTGCTACAGGTCTGGAGAACTTCTGCACGGAGCAGTACTTCTCCAACCTGCGTCAGAACATGAGGGAGCTGGTGGGGGTTCTGGCCTCAGTATCTGCTAGTGTGCCTCTTCTCCAGCATGGCTTCCACAGGAAGGACTCCCAGCCTGCAACCTCAGAGCAGCCCCAGCCTCAGGTGGTGTCCCAGGAGATTGCCAGACACTGCATCGTACAGGCCAGACTGTTGGCCTACAGAACAGGTATCTGAAATATCTGTTTAGTAGTCTATATACTAGCCAGATTACTCATTCAAACTAGGAAGTCATTTTGTAAAGGTGACATGTCACCACATTTTGTGGGGAATCACATAAAGGAGTTCCAAGTAATAAAAAATAAAAATTGCAGGAGAGAAGACTATTGTAATGACGAGACTATTGTTATGATATAACTTCCCATGGTTGACTGCACATTTGTTGGAGAGATGTGGGGGGGGTATCGGGTGTCCGATGAACAGAAAGTATCCCAAAAGACATTCTAGTTTCATTAGTGGTTAGCGACAGCAGCTATGAAAAGGAGTTCTCTGATTGGTTGGTCAGCCGATCACTCAAGAAATGAACATTTTTATTTCTTGAAAGGGTTATATTATTTGTTCATGTTTTAAGGCTAACAGGACAAGCTGTGATGGGTGGTTCAACCTGTCTGAAGGTTTAAACAGATGGAACGTGTCTGACTGTTACTTGTTTGTTGCTATTCCAGAGGACCCTAAGGTTGGGGTTGGTGCTGTCATTTGGGCAGAAGGGAAATCAGTGAGTAAACCATTATTGTATTTTCTAAGCTCATAACTATACATTAATATTATATATATATATTCTCTGTAATATAATGGCAAAAATAAAGTGGAAAGGCTGGTAACAAAGATTTCAATGTGAATTAACACATTCCCTGTGTTCTGTGCTCATCGGTTTTAGGGTGGTTGTGATGGCACGGGGCGGCTGTACCTGGTGGGTTGTGGGTACAACGCCTACCCAGTGGGCTCAGAGTACGGACAGTACCCCCAGATGGACACCAAACAGCAGGACCGCCAGAGGAGGAAGTACCGCTACATCATCCACGCTGAGCAGAACGCACTCACCTTCAGGTCAGGAGGAGAGGGAAGACATGGGCTCCATCTCAATACTCCTGAGTGACTTCCTCTCCTTATATCCACCCTTCATCTCCACTGATATGAGAGGACAGTGTACAGATTTAGGAGCTTAATTGCAGCAACAGGAAATGTGGATTATAATTAATGGACATTTTTGTAGGTTTTGATACATTTTTCGTAAGGTATTGACATTTTTAAAATGGAATTGGCAAACTTCAGAAGCCTTTTTAAACCTCAAATACACTACACATTTTACATTTCTTGCATTGCAGGAAAGTTTTTCTGCAACAGGGTGATCAAATTAAGATCCTACATCTGTAGATGAAGGAAATACAGGGAATGTGTACATGGGTATATTTGCTCTCGACCTGTCCAGTCCTTACAGGTCAGCGAAGATGGCAGAGAGGATGCAAGGAGAGGAAGCAAGGAGGTACATCCGAGAAGTCGGACCAGGGGGCAGGAATTAGTAGCTGGGCCTGAGGATTTATGACGTAAATAAATGTGATTGACTGTCGTTTCTAGGAGTGACGAGATCCGCGAGAAGGGGAACACCATGCTGTTTGTGACTAAGTGTCCGTGTGATGAGTGTGTCCCTCTGATCCGAGGAGCTGGGATCAAGCAGATCTACACCACTGACCTGGACAGTGGCAAAGACAAGGGAGACATCTCCTACCTCAGATTCCAGGGCCTCCAAGGAGTCCTTAAGTTCATTGTGAGTACCTACATTGATTGACTGAATATTTTTTCTATGGGTGTAGCAGCATCTCAATAGTCTATTCCTGCCATTTTCTTCATCTGTACTGATGAGGGAAAAAACTGGATGGATTCCTCGTAGATGCTTTCCTTTCAGCTTTTACCTATCCTTGTGTTTTCCTCGTTAGGCTACTGAGGTATACTTATTATAGTGCTTTCTACAGATGCAATTTTTTTTAGTGTGTTTACATGTTTTCGTCACAGTGGCAGAAGTCCTCTCTAGCCAGGAGAGTCGCTGAACATGCTGGTCTTCATCTAGCCAGTGAGTTGTCCTTCTCTGTACCATTTAGTTAGCATGACATTTGTCACTTTGTAGAGTCATGTCTTCTCCTTCTCTACTAAATTCAGCAAAAAAAGTAAAGTCCCTTTTTCAGGACCCTGTCTTTCAAAGATAATTCGTAAAAATCCAAATAACTTCACAGATCTTCATTGTAAAGGGTTTAAAGACTGTTTCCCATGCTTGTTCAATTAATGAACATTCACCCGTGGAACGGTCATTAAGACACTAACAGGGACACATTATTCCATTTGTTAGTCACATGTCTGTGGAACTTGTTCAGTCTATGTCTGTTGTTGAATCTTATGTTCATACAAATATTTACACATGTTAAGTTTGCTGAAAATAAACGCAGTTGACAGTGGGAGGATGTTTTCTTTTTTTGTTGAATTTATATTGCCATTCGCACAAATGTAATGTGCATGCCGCCACCTAATCACCACAATACTGATGATAGATCAGCCCTTCTGACCGTCTCTGATTTGACTCTGCAATGTGTCCCACCTCTGACCATGTCTTGTTATGATTACAGATGGATGTGTGGGGAAGCATGGGAGACAGCCTGAACAGGCCCTTCAATCCAATAAGAGGTTACGGTCAGCAACAAATCCAGACCTTTCTCCTGTTTGTTGAACAATTGTACCTGTAGCTTTCAGTCTGGTTTCACCAGGCTATGGTCCCCAGGCTCTTGTTGGCATTGGAAACGTTTAATTTATCCAATCGCATATTGATCAGTGATTCAAGGAAGGATGCATTTTAACTTCTTGGCGCACCCATCCCGTTAGCGGGATCATTTTCGTCAACATCCGCTCAATTGCAGAGCGCCAAATTCAAATTAAATTACTAAAAATATTTAATTTTCATGAAATCACAAGTGTAATATAGCAAAACACAGCTTAGATTGCTGTTAATCCACCTGGCATGTCAGATTTCAAAAAGCTTTACGGCAAAAGCTATCCAAGCATTTATGTAAGGACATCTCTCTCTGAGCAGACAAAACATTACAAACAGCTAGCAGCAAAGTAGATTGGTCACAAAAGCAATAAAATTAATCGCTTACCTTTGATCTTCGGATGTTTGCACTCACGAGACTCCCAGTTACACAATAAATGCTCCTTTTGTTCCATAAAGATTTTTTTATATCCAAAATACCTCCATTTGGTTGGTGCGTTATGTTCAGAAATCCACAGGCTCGAGCGGTCACGATGGGGCAGACAAATTCCAAATAGTATCCGTAAAGTTCGTAGAAACATGTCAAACGTTTTTTATAATCAAGCATTGTTTTTACAACCGGATCATAGCTTTTTCAATAAGAGAGAGAGAAAGTCTGCTCCAAGCCATCCACTGATGCGATGTGATCCTTCTCGATAGTTTCAGGCTTTTATTCTGAAAAATTATGTATAAAGACTGTTCACACCATGTGGAAGCCATAGGGAAAAAAATCTGGTTGATATCCCTTCAAATGGAGGGAAGGCATGCAATGGAACTGGGAGATTTGTTTCTCTTCGGCACTTCCTTGTTGGATTTTCCTCAGGTTTTCGCCTGCAATATCAGTTCTGTGATACTCAGACAATATTTAGACAGTTTTGGAAACTTGAGTGTTTATCCTAATCTGACAATTATATGCATATTCTGGGCCTGGGAATAGGCAGTTTCATTTGGGTACGTTTTTCATCCAAACATCAAAATACTGCCTCCTACACTCAACAGGTTAACAATGTTGGAAATTCAAAGGCCTCTTTATACTCCCCTGTAATGGACAGTTTCAAGGAGTAAACTCAAGGGGATTTTAAAGGACTGACTGTATATTCAAAGGAAACTAGGTAGATTTTTTTTAATTGCCAAGCTTGTATGTATAAGTGAACTGTAAACGCGTGTTTCCTAATTGTTTGTCTGAAGAGTTTACAATGAAAGTTGTATGAAGGCTATTGTTGATTGTAGCTTTAAGTTTACTATAGTTCTTCCAGACTTGAAGAATCTAAGTCACATTCCAGCCAGTGTAGGCTACCACCACTATATTCCACTTTGCCTTAAAGGATACTAACTCCTAGACCTGTGCAACTGTGCTTTGTCTTTTTTTGTTTCATGGTTGGCTCCTACATCCTTGAATTGTTTCATCCTGTTTTGCCAAACTGCTTTTAACTGATAACAATAACATCTAACAACAAAAAATATAAAATGACAAACCAGGAAAACTATGTATGCATTTATTTTATTTGTGTTGTGGTACAGTAGTATCAATGGGATTTAAAAATAATTCCATGGTTGAAAAGGGTCAATATTACTTTAGTACAGTATGTTAAGTAAACCTGTTTTGGCTCAGGTGTAAGTTCCTACTGATACAGCCTGAATCTTTTAAGTCTCTTGTTTATCATTTTAATCCAACATCAGTTTGCCATTCGAAGCCCCGTTTATACCTGGTGTTAACATGGGTCCTGTGTCTTGATCTTGTCCATATTCTGATTGTGACCATTTCTGGACCTGTGTAGAATATTACAATTATTGATGGTGATTCTTCCTGGCTACCTCCAGAGGCCATCGAGGACTAATTGTATCTTTATTTTACAAGTGTAAACAGATCTGGATTGTCAAACCATTAATAGTCCTTCTAAAATCATTGATTCAAGGGATCAATAAGTCTTAACATTGGGAATCTCATCATTTGAATACAGGGAGGGACTAGGGTTCAAAATATAACTTTTGAGAAAGGTCATTGGCATGGCAAGACTTGAACCTGTGACCTTGTGGTCCTAGCCCACAGCACCAGCAGGGAGGGCACCATTATTGTTTTTGTACATTTTATAAAGCTGTTCATTCCTTTTGTCATTTTAGAATGTCAAATAACATTAAGTAGTTTGGAAAACAAAAGCTGCATTGGGATACAACCTGTTTAACACCCTCCCACAAGCAGTCCACCTCCCTGAAACACTTGTCTTTACTTGTAAACTCCACCCACTGACATGTCACTAAGCTCTGCCCACGGAACTTTCATCGAACCAATCAATTTGTCCCTGGCTACCTCGAGGTGGTCAGGAAGATCTGTTCACAATTAATTATTGTCTACACTGGTCTAGAAATGTGGTCAACATCAAGATTGCATGTTAGATATAGAACAGGGCCAGAATGACTGAGTTTCACCAAAACGACAAGGGCATTGAGGACACTATCCCTTGTGTGTCAAGTCCAATCTAGAAATGTTTTTTATTTTATTAAAAAGTATTTGTCAATTTAAAGAACAATCACTTGTCCCATGGCATGGTGCCCATCACATTTATTATTCAATATTACATTGAAGAGCCATATTAGTTCATATTTTCAATTTAGATGTGATCGTAACTTAAGCTCAACCACCACAATTAAAATATGCATTGGCTCAATTTGTCTGAGGTTATTTAATTTAGACTTCCCCCAAAACAAGCTACATGTAAAAAAAAAATCAGATCAAGATGCTTCTACCATATCCAGTTTACTGGTATGTTAACTTTCCTGGACAATCAGTCCTGAGTTTTGGCCTCCTGGTTCCATGATGTGATCAATGAACTGCAACAAGTTCTTTTAAAGTAAAATATTCTTTCAACTGCACAACTCAAATATAGTGAGTTCAGGGTTCATTGCTTAATCATGACTAATATATTCAAACAGACCATATTTTTCTAAATAAGAATTAAGCTCCGCCCAGAAAAAAGTATTTAAAATACAAAAAAAAGGGAAAACAAAAGGCACCTATGTACCCCTACTGTTAATGTGTTCCAACCATCCCCCTCCACCATCTAAATAAGAAAACAAGCTAAAGAAATCACTTTCCTACAGAAAAAAATCTGGATTTTTCTGTCACCTGCAATGGCACTCACTTATGGGTTAAAACCAGCTTTTATACACAAGACAAACTTTTTTTAATCATCAAGAGTTTCCTGTTCAACAGGATTCTACTTCATCAGCTTAAAATAAACCAAAAAGGAATCGTTCTTTTAGCGCTGAATGATATAGAAAGTGCTACCAGCCATCCATGGAGAATCAATTATCAAAACTATTGATAAGTCATATTCTATACGAAGGTTAGCAGTAGAATGGCCCTGCTGATCACTAGACATCTTATATGTTCCTTGTAAGATCAAATATAGAGTTGTCATGTCAGAGGACCTACTACAGCGTTGAAACATAACTTAAGTGTAAATAGTGGAAGTACAACCACAGGAGTAAGACTAGCAGGGAATGTGAGTCTGAAGAGGAGTTCTATGGAACATTTGAGAATACCATTTCGATCCTCTAATAGAAAAATAGCAATTCCTATGATTCTGGATACTTCAGTTGTACTGTGGTGAGATTAGTAGAGAAAGAAGTCAGAACTATCTAGCTGGCTCGTGCCTGCAAGTGGCAATGAAAAGAGAACATTTTCAAAAAAATATTTGCGCAATTAAAGTGATGACCAGTGGTTTCCACAGCTCACTCAGCCAATCACCTAGAGGTCTCTAAGCATTGGTTCCCCCCAAGAGAGGAAATCCCCTTCCCGTTGTGGAACACTACACACTAATAAGAAAAGGGTTCATTTAAAAGTAAAAACAATGGAAAAAAATCTGTGATTAAGAACTATTCTCAGCAAATTTTAAGGAACCAAGAAAAAAAATGTCTTTGATATTAAGACATTGAATCATTATTGTCAATGTATTTTTGTCGACAATAAAAAGTAAAGGTTAGGGTAAAGGTCATAGCTAAGGGGAAGGGTTTTGGGGACGAATGGGGGTAAGGTTTTAAGAGGCGGGCTTCTTTAGGTCTCGGATCTGTTTGATTAGGTAGGTCTTCTCGTCGTTGAATTGCTCGTCGTCCATGCGGTCCTTCTGGAAGTTGCTAAGGAAGTCGATGAGTTTGGGCTGGTTCTTCAGCAGGATGTCTATGATGGGCTGCGTCTTGTTGGGGTTCGCCACAAACACCTGGGTGGAAGGGTCAGCCTGTCAGCTCTGTACATTACATTGATATCGGCAATTACATTCTAGTAAGAACCCAATGGTAATGCCATGGTAATGTTTGGGGCCAACATTGATGCCAGTTTGCCAGACCTTGTATATGAACGGTTCAGGGAACGGCTTTTGTTTCCTACCTTGAAGACGTGGAAGGCCTCAAATTGTATGTTAGGGCTCTTGTCCCTCAGTAGGTTCATCATCAGCTTCAGGTTCTCAGGCTTGCTGATGTACCGGGTCATCACTGTGAAGTTATGCCTGTCCAACAGAAGCTCTCCCAACAACTACATAAACACACACAAAGACCAGAGTATGCAAATGTTTACTATGAAGCGAGATAATAACACCATAATAGCATGCAAAGTTTTAGTCTATAAATAATCCATGTAAAATGTGAATAATAGAACACACCTTTAATGACTGTCTCTTTGTCACATAGTTATCAGAGTGTAATAACTTCTCATACTGGTCAAAGATCTGCAAAGATATAAAGGAACAGGCTGAGGGGTGGCTGAATCTCAACAGTCAAAAGTGGCTCAAAATAAATTCACAATTAATTATATATATATTTTTTAATGTTCCCAGGGCAGCAGAATGTTGAACATGTCACTTACGGCATCATAATTCTGTTCTAGATATTCAGCTACCAGCACCTTGTGTCTTGTGAGCAGGTCCTGTGAATGGGGGAGGAAACGTGCTCATTTTAATTCACACAAAAACAAACATTGTATATTGCATATCATCTGCTGCATCGAATCATTTCTGATCTATACATTTTGTCAACTCTCAAACAAATGGGCATGGACAGATACAACAGTAATGTAAAGATTAGCATATCATCTCGGCCCATCCTAGTCTTATTAACATGGGATTAATACAATGTTTTTCCAGGACCCAAAGATGCTTTCAAATCTTGTGTAATCTGACCTTGAAGGTGGCGAAAGCGTCTGAGGCGATGTCGAAGGTCTCCATCTCTACGTAATTGAAGAAGTGCTGGAAGTGTTCTGAGTAGAGAACCAGCTTGGCCAGTGGCTCGTGTCTGATACACTCCCTCAGCATGATGCCACAGTTCAGCGCAGACCCAGGGGTTTCATAACTGCAGGAAGAGGGACACACGCAGACGTCATTGAGTATCATACCAATGGCTGTGGTCAGCTGTGGTACATGAAGAGAGTGTGTGAGTATGTGTGTGTGAGAAAGTCACCCTTTTTGCAGCACAAACAGCACCTCTTGGTGAGAGCAGAAGTACTCGACGGTGGGGCTGCGGGTGCCGATCTGCCTCCGCAGGATGTTGTTGAAGATCTGACACACGTCCTTCTTCCCCTGGGGACATGCAATGGAAAACGTTTAAAAAGGAAAGCCTCCTTGTTTCAGACTGTTTTCTTCCATTTGGTGCCTAATGAACACGACCCTGATGGTCCGGCTTTGGCTTAGTCTCACCTCAAAGTCGATGACCTGCAGGTTTTCCACCAGGGAGATGAGCAGGCCGCTGTTGTAGAGCTCCTGGGCCAACTGGGCCACCGTCTCTGTGTGAGGCTCCTTGTCACCGGTCCCATATAGTATCTCCTTCATGGCCACAAGACACTTAGACACCTCCTCTGATGCCTGGGACAGGGACACCAGTTAGACACACAGGCACAATATGTACTTTAACAATATTGCTGCTAATAATGTTATGTGGTTTACAAAAAAAACTGCCATGGTATTATACTTGAGTTGACCACAAGAGGCAGACATTTAATTGACTACTTATGGAGGTACAGCTCTGTACAGCTCTGTAGACACTTATGTCTCAGCCTCAGGCCCAATCATAACTATTGACTTTCTCTGGATATCAGCATTGCATATGACAGGAGTGGACTGTATTGAGATCACTATAGCCTGGCTGTGTGTGGAGGCAGCCTGGTTAGAGCTGAAGCAGTTCCAGCCCAGAGCCAGGTTACTGGGAGTTCTGCCTGGACAGCCCCTCTCTAACAGTCCCATGGTGGAGAGGGCCTTTACAGCTGGGTGTCAATGAAGGAACGGCCAGGCAGCGATGCTACTTTCACAGCCAAGTGTCAGCTAGAGGCACACCGTAATAATAACCACACCAACTGACTGATCGGATCAAATAGAAGAGGTACACCGAGGCCCCAACAGCAATGTTACACAACACCTGCTTGTGGGCCTTTTCTAAGGGAAGTACTGGTTTGTGTGGTGAGGACTATTATAAGCACTTGTGTTGTAAGGATTTGTTTAGTGAGGATTTGTGGTGTAAGGACTCGTTATGAAGATGCATCACACCTTATCTGTTTTCTTGTCTTGTTTGACCAGGATGGCCATGTTCTCCTTCAGAGTCCGGACGATGTCGGCGGGATTCTTGTGGGATTTACCGAACAGCGGCATGGTGGCTGGGTCTCTCTCCTCGGGTCTCTTCTGACAGCCTTAAAAACACACACAGGACACACATTCCACATAACATACACATTATACCCCATCGATCGATAACATGTAAATGACACAACTGGGTGGTTCGAGCCCTGAATGCTGATTGGCTGACAGCAGCGGTATATCGACAAAACATTTATTTTTACTGCTCTAATTACGTTGGTAACCAGTTTCTAATAGCAGTAAGGCACCTCAGGGGTTTGTGATATATGGCCAATATACCACAGCTAAGGGCTGTATCTGCGTTGCGTCATGCATAGGAACAGCCCTTAGCCCTGGTATATTGGCCATATATCACAAACCCCTGAGGTGCCTTACTGCTATTAGCCCTGGTATATTGGCCGTATACCACTGGAAGATGTGATGCTTCTCAAATGCTTCTCATTTCCCCAGATAGGATTCTCAGATCAAAACCGTATACTTTGGGAAAATACATACACACTACCATTCAAAAGTTTAGGGTCACTTCTGTCTTGTTTTTGAAAGAAAAATCAAATTTTTTGTCCATTAAAATAATAAATTGATCAGAAATACAGTGTAGACATTGTTAATGTTGTAAATGACTATTGTAGCTGGAAACGGATGATATTTAATGGAATATCTACATAGGCATACAGAGGCCCATTATCAGCAACCATCACCCCTGTGTTTCTATGGCACGTTGTGTTTGCTAATCCAAGTTTTAATAGGCTAATTGATCATTAGAATACCATTTTGAAATTATGTTAGCACAGCCGAAAACTGTTGAGCTGATTAAAATAAGCAATAAAACTGGCCTTCTTTAGACGAGTTGAGTTATCTAGAGCATCAGCATTTGTGGGTTCGATTACAGGATCAAAATGGCTAGAATCAAGTAACTTTCTTCTGAAGCTCATCAGTCTATTATTGTTCTGAGAAAGGAAGGCTATTCCATGTTTACAAACACTACAGGAACAAGTATCCGTACCCATTGAATGCAGTGATCACAATATAGTGGCTATATCCAGGAAAGCAAAAGTTTCAACAGCTGGGCCTAAAAATAGTGTATAACAGATTTAGCTGTGACTTATGTGGATGATGTTACAAAATATATTTTGGTCTGATGTGATTCACGAGTAGCATCCAGACGCTGCACTTGATGAGTTTATGAAATTGCTTCTTCCAATTATTGATAAACACACACCTGTTAAGAAACTGACTTAAGGCTCCATGGATTGATGAGGAATTGAAAAACCCTATGGTTGAATGAGATGGGGCAAAAGGAGTGGCTAATAAGTCTGGCTGCACATCTGACTGGTTGACTTACTGCAAATTGAGAAATGTGTCTAAACTCAAAAAGAAGAAGAAACTGTTATGAAGTCAAGGAATTTTTAAAAAAAGAATGGAAAAAAAGGGCAGAAAGACAAATTCAACTCCATCTTTCATTGAATAAAATGGCTTATTCATCACAAAACCATTTAATTTTGCCAATTATTTTGAATCATTACTTCTTGGCAAAGTGGGCAAACTTAGGCAGGAAATGCCAACAACGAAGAGTGAGCCATCATATTCATGCATAAAAAAACAAATAATGAAAGAAAAGCATTGCAAGTTTGAATTTTGTAAAGTTAGTGTGGGAGAAGTGGGGGAAAAAATGAATGTTATGACAAACCTTGTGGCATTAACTACTTAGATGGAAAGCTACTGAGGATGGTAGCGGTAGTCACTCATATCTGTCATATCTTTATTTCCGCTACCCAAGAATAGTAAAGCGGTCTTTACTTGTTCAAACAGCAGACCTATAAGCTTGCTGCCAGCTCTTAGCAAACTGTTGGGGAAAAAATGTGTTTGACCAAATACATTGCTATTTCTCTGTGAACAAACTAACAACGGACTTTCAGCATGCTTATAGAGAAGGAAACTCAACATGTACTGCACTGACAAATGATAATATGAAGATTGTGGGAGCTGTACTGTTAGATTTCAGTGCTGCCTTTGATATTATTGACCATGAACTGTTGTTGAACCTCAGCTCAGTTTTCAATCTCCGCTCTAAATCCACAATATGGCATTCTTTAATGGAAGCTTCTCTAATGTCAAACATGTAAAGTGTGGTGTACCGCAGGGCAGCTCTCTACTCTTTTTTTGAAAATCCTAAATTGTTTGCATAGTCAATTTACACAAGCTCTGGCACACACTTACCCCACCAGACATGCCACCAGGGGTCTTTTCACTGTCCCCAAAACCAGAACAAATTCAAGAAAACGTACTGTATTATATAGAGCCATTATTGCATGGAACTCCATTCCATCTAATATTGCTCAAATAAACAGCAAACCCGCTTTTAAAAAATAGACAAAGAAACACCTCACAGCACAACGCCTCTCCCCTATTTGACCTAGATAGTTGGTGTATGCCTTGAAATGTAGGCTACTTGTGCCTTTAAAAGAAAATGTATGTAGTTCTGTTCTTGTCTATTAATGTTCTGTATTATGTCATGTTTCAAGTTGTGTGCCCCCCAGGAAGAGTAGCTGCTGCTTTTGCAACAGCTAATGGGGATACTAATAAAATCCCAAAATACCACTGCGGTCCAACTCATCCCAAACCATCTCAATTGGGTTGAGGTCAGGTGATTATGGAGGCCAGGTCCTCTAATGCAGCAGTCCATCACTCTCCTTGTTCAAATATCCCTTTCACAGTCTGGAGGTGTATTGGGTCATTGTCCTGTTGAAAAATAAATGATAGTGGGACTAAGTGCAAACCAGATGGGATGGCATATTGCTGCAGAATGCTGTGGTAGCCATGCTGGTTCAGCGTCACCAGAAAAGCACCCCCACAACGTCACACCTCCTGCGGAGATCATCCGTTCACCTACTCCGCGTCTCACAGAGACAGAGCGGTTGGAACCAAAAATCTACAATTTGGACTCCAACCAAAGGACAGATTTCCACTGGTCAGATTTACTCTGGGTCTTCTCTTCCTTTCTTGTGGTGGTCCTCATGAAAGCCAGTTTCATCATAGCACTTGATGGTTTTTGCGACTGTACTTGAAGAAACTTTCAAAGTTCTTGAAATGTTCTGAATTGACTGACCATCACATCTTAAAGTAATGATGGACTGTCGTCTCTCTTTGTTTATTTGAGCTGTTCTTGCCATAATATGGACTTGGTCTTTTACCAAATAGGGCTCTCTTTTGTATATCACCCCTACCTTGGCTCAAACGCATTTATCAAAGAAAGAAATTCCACAAATTAGCTTTTAACAAGTGCATTCCAGGTGACTACCTCATGAAGCTGGTTGAGAGAATGCCAACAGTGTGTAAGCTATGATCCCTTATTGATGTCACTAAATCCAGTTCAATCAATATAGATGGGGAGGAGACAGGTTAAAGAAGGAATTTTAAGCCTTCGGACAATTGAGATGGATTGTCTATGTTTGCTATTCAGAGGTTGAATGGACAAGACAAAAGATTGAAGTGCCTTTGAACGGGGTATGGTAGTAGGTGCCAGGCACAGTGGTTTGTGTCAAGAACTGCAACGCTGCTGGGTTTTTCACAACAGTTTCCTGTGTGTTTCAAGAATATTCCACCACACAAAGGACATCCAGCCAACTGGACACAACTGTGGGAAGCATTGGAGTCAACATGGTCCAGCATCCCTGTGGAATGCTTTCAACACCTTGTAGAGTCCATGCCCCAAAGAATTGAGGTACAAGCCAATATTAGGGAGGTGTTCTTAATGTTTTGTGCACTCAGTGTATATCACACGTTATAAACTGGGTGGTTCGAGCCCTGAATGCTGAAAACTGGTATATCACAGGTATGACAAACCATATTGTTGCTGTTCTAATTAGGTTGGTGACCAGTTTATAATAGCAATAAGGCACCTCGGGGGTTTGTGGTATATGATCAATGGGTTGTATCCAGGCACTCCACATTGCGTTTTTGCATAAGAACAGCTTTTATCAGTGGTATAATGGCACCCCCCGAGCCTTATTGCTTAATTAAACCATATATCAGTGTACCACAGGCATTTCTCCCCTTACTTGACATGGGGTGCATCTAAAGTATCTTCATCTAATCTCCTCCAGTTCATCTACATTGATGTGAAATGAACAAACAAAAGCCTGCATCCCCTGAGGGTGTCCCAGACCAGGACTGAAGAACATTAGTGATGGAGGAGATGAGACAAGGAGAGGAAGGCAGTTGTATTGAGATACACCCACAGAAAGAAGAGCGCAGTCTTCCCCCTGGGATCTCGCAGTGATTTATAAAAGGGCATAAGCAATACCCGCTTACGCTGAGTCAGACTACACTCTGCACACCTCACTGCATTCATGGTTGTCATGACAACAGAACAAAAGGCAGCCAGAGGACAGATAATAGGTGTGTGCGTTTCATCACTCAAGAGGATGTCTCAACAATGTGCGTCCGAAATACTGAAATAGCCTACTCATGGCCAGTGTAAAGTTAGGACAACTCCGTTTAAGATTTAGGATTCCAATGGTTCGCCAAGTTGGCACCTAGTGCTCCAACACAGTTTACATTCTAGCAAGAATCTTACAACATTATTGTCATGGAGTGTTTGACGCCAACATGAAGGATAACCTAGCTGCTGAAACAAACTCTCAGAGAGAGAGAGAGAGCGAGAGTGTGTGAGGGAGAGGGTGGGGGTGAGTATAACTTGTGACTGTTAATCCTTAGTGCTGAGCGTGACGGTATTACCTCCATTCCTCGCAAAACAGAACAGACAAACTGATGCCAGGAGCTTGTCACTTTGATCACAGTCCACAGCAGGAGACTAGTCAGTGGACTGCATCGCTCACAGCCTTGCACATCATGTAGAGCAGATGGGATTCCCTATTCCTTTTTTCTTCATGCAAGAGAATGTCTGTTCTACACTATCCATTTCTATCTGGATGTTTGGTATGCTTGCAGTCACCCCTGAAAAAGCCCCAGCGCAAAACGCAGGACAGTGAACCCAAGAAAATCCTATTCCTATCCCACTCACTGACTACAAGCAAGAAAGGAGCTCCCTCTCTACCCAACCCCGCTCTCCCCACCCAGACCTGTTCAAAAAACTGCATTTCCCATGAAGCTGTGAGGTAAACACAGTATAAGTAGTATCTTTGGCTCTACAATTTTGGAAAAGGACCCGTAAGTAAGCATTTCACTGTTAGTCCCACACCGGTTGTTTACGAAGCATGTGATAAATAACATTTGATTTGATTAATGCAACTTTAATAAACAACCCATCAATCAGAATTAAACAAGAATGAGGCTAAATGTCTCTGGACAGGCAACTGCATGAGTCCATAATGGAAGGGATAATCCTGATTCAGACACGCCACAACATGCTCAACCAGGAAATAAAAGGCTGCTAGCCTACTTCATAAACACACCACGAAGCCATAATGGAAGGGATAATCCTGATTCAGACACGCCACAACATGCTCAACCAGGAAATAAAAGGCTGCTAGCCTACTTCATAAACATACCACGAAGCCATAATGGAAGGGATAATCCTGATTCAGACACAACATGCTCAACCAGGAAATAAAAGGCCATAATGGCCATAATGGGGATAATCCTGATTCAGACACGCCACAACATGCTCAACCAGGAAATAAAAGGCTGCTAGCCTACTTCATAAACATACCACGAAGCCATAATGGAAGGGATAATCCTGATTCAGACACAACATGCTCAACCAGGAAATAAAAGGCTGCTAGCCTACTTCATAAACATACCACGAAGCCATAATGGAAGGGATAATCCTGATTCAGCTCAACCACTAGCCACAACATGCTCAACCAGGAAATCAACCAGGAAATAAAAGGCTGCTAGCCTACTTCATAAAAACACACCACGAAGCCATAATGGAAGGGATAATCCTGATTCAGACACGCCACAACATGCTCAACCAGGAAATAAAAGGCTGCTAGCCTACTTCATAAACATACCACGAAGCCATAATGGAAGGGATAATCCTGATTCAGACACGCCACAACATGCTCAACCAGGAAATAAAAGGCTGCTAGCCTACTTCATAAACATACCACGAAGCCATAATGGAAGGGATAATCCTGATTCAGACACGCCACAACATGCTCAACCAGGAAATAAAAGGCTGCTAGCCTACTTCATAAACATACCACGAAGCCATAATGGAAGGGATAATCCTGATTCAGACACGCCACAACATGCTCAACCAGGAAATAAAAGGCTGCTAGCCTACTTCATAAACACACCACGAAGCCATAATGGAAGGGATAATCCTGATTCAGACACGCCACAACATGCTCAACCAGGAAATAAAAGGCTGCTAGCCTACTTCATAAACACACCACGAAGCCATAATGGAAGGGATAATCCTGATTCAGACACGCCACAACATGCTCAACCAGGAAATAAAAGGCTGCTAGCCTACTTCATAAACATACCACGAAGCCATAATGGAAGGGATAATCCTGATTCAGACACGCCACAACATGCTCAACCAGGAAATAAAAGGCTGCTAGCCTACTTCATAAACATACCACGAAGCCTACGGATATGAGGAGCGATTGGATGAAACCAAGGATCCTGGATGTAGCCTAGGCCCAGTCGGACACAATTCACAGACTTGGGTTCATTATCGGATGTCTAGTAACAGACTAGGGTCCTACAGTATGTAATATTTTACAAATAAACTGATTTTCCCTGGATTATCTGTAACCTGGTCTAATGTAGCCTAGAAGGACAGAGTTGGGTAACAGAAATATCCTATGTATACAATCTATACGATCCTTTTTAGAGCATGGTGCTTGTGACGCCAGGGTAGTGGGTTCGATTCCCGGGACCACCCATACGTAAAATATATGCACACATGACTAAGTTGCTTTGGATAAAATAATCTGTTAAAATGGCATATATTAATATTGATTTCGCTCATGATAGATTACGGAGATGTAGTTTATAGATTGTAAGGTAAGGGTGCTCTCAAGCGGATAATGTTCTTTACCATTCGGCCATCAAATTTGCCACCAACGCTCCTCATAGGGCATATCACTGCACTCTATACTCCTCTGTAAACTGGTCATCTCTGTATACCCGTCGCAAGACCCACTGGTTGATGCTTATTTATAAAACCCTCTTAAGCCTCACTTCCCCCTATCTGAGATATCTACTGCAGCCCTCATCCTCCACATACAACACCCGTTCTGCCAGTCACATTCTGTTAAAGGTCCCCAAAGCACACACATCCCTGCGTCGCTCCTCTTTTCAGTTCGCTGAAGCTAGCGACTGGAACCAGCTGCAACAAACACTCAAACTGGACAGTTTTATCTCAATCTCTTCATTCAAAGACTCAATCATGGACACTCTTACTGACAATTGTGGCGGTTTTGAGTGATGTATTGTTGTCTCTACCTTCTTGCCCTTTGTGCTGTTGTCTGTGCCTAATAATGTTTGTACCATGTTTTGTGTTGCTACTGTGTTGTCATGTGTTGCTGCCTTGCTATGTTGTGGTCTTAGGTCTCTATGTAGTGTCGTCTCTCGTCGTGATGTGTGTTTTGTCCTATATTTATATTTGATTTATTTTTAATTCCAGCCCCTGTCCCCGCAGGAGGCCTTTTGCCTTTTGGTAGGCCGTCATTGTAAATAAGTATTTGTTCTTAACTGACTCGCCTAGTTAAATAATGGTTCAATAATTGTTCAATAAATACATTTTAAAAAATAAGGAGGAATGCTTTTAGCCTTTCCTAAAGGGAGTGGTTGTATTTCTTGTCATGGGCCTAGAACAGCAAGGTTGTTGTACTGTACTGACACTAGAGCTGGGACAATAAACTGAAAATGATCGACACCGACCACTTATTGTGAACATTTTGCTGATATCGGTCATTACATAAATAATCTATAGGGTCCTACTAGAGAAATGGGAATTATGAAATTAAATAAGTTTGCTAATATGGGATATTGTTTATGGGACAAGTGATAGCTATAACATTCAAAGTAGTTGTAGCAGTTATGGGTAATAAAAAATAATAACTGTGGTACACATTAAATGCTATAAACGTATCGTTAAATGTATTGTTATCGTGATAATTCAATGAATTTAGCTTGATATGGCTTTTTAGCCATATCGCCCAGCGCTAACCGACACCCTGGTATTACAATTGAATAAACTAACCTCATCTAACCGACACCCTGGTATTACATAGCATATTACATTAACCTCATCTAACCGACACCCTGGTATTACATAGCATATTACATTAACCTCATCTCACCAAATATCTAGCATTGGTTTATTAGATGTGAAACTGGAAAATAGTTGATATACAGCCAGATAGCTGACAATGTCACGAAAACAATGCACTAACCTAACTCTTTTTGACTCTATGCATACACACTACCCACACAGACACTCCAACACATACACACACTCACAGGCACACTGTCATCACACACACATCACATATCATCTATCCTGTTAACAAGTCACTTTACCCCTAACTATAAGTACATATCTACCTCGATTACCTCGTACCCCTGCACATCGGCTCGGTACTGGTACCCCATGTTTAGAGCCAAGCCATCATGGCTCATTGTGGATTTATTCCTTGTGTCACAATTTTTTCTACTTTATTGTATTCTGCATTGTTGGGAAGGCACCATAAGCATTTCACTGTTAGTCTACACCTGTTGTTTACTAAGCATGTGACAAAAATAAGTTTACATGTCATCGATCCATTGATTCTAAGCCAACCCCGCCTGTTTTGCTCCTTGGTTGCGAATGCATCGATTTTTTTGCTAAACAAGCTATAGGGAGTCATGAGAATGGTTACGGTAGTAGGAGAGAGAGACTGAAGCAGGAGAGGGGAGAGGTACTGCCATTCACAGGGCCTGACATGATTCCATCTCCATCAGTCAAGATGGAGTCCAGTCCCAGAGTTCCATGAACAAACACACACAACCTCATCACAGACGCAAGGCAGAAAGAATACAGACGGAACAACTCAGAACTCTCAGACTGAATGCAAACAGAACCCAGACAAAACAAAGACTGATAGGACACTCCAATGGGTTGTTCTATTTCAGGAGAGGTTCTGCAGCCATTTTGCTTGTTATCTTTATCATCAACCCACCATCATCATTCTGGCCTCTAATCACCCCTAACCACAGATAGAGGGTCAGATATTTTCCAACCCCTAATGGTGAAGGCTATGATTGGGGGTAGGGTAATCTGGTCCTAGATCTGTGGTTAGAGCCAACACACAGTACATGGCGCTGCTGCTGAAATAAAACTCCCATAAGGCCTAGAGTTACCTAAAGTGGCACTGAGCATCATGACAGTCCCTGCACTGACTACATCACTGATGACATAAGCCTATGCAGCCTGTCAGACATGCTATAGGGTACTCTTTAAAAAAATGGTGAGACACAATCTATCCTATGTGAGGTGCAGTCTGGGTGACAGTTGTTTATGCCTGGTCTAAGATTGTGAATGTTGGTAGCCAATCTGACACTTTCAAAACATACATTTACATCACACATCCTGTCTAATGACAAGGACTGTGTGATTTAAAAATATGGAGGCACAAATAATTATGCATTAAAGCTGGAGAACACCAAACTAGTCTGGCTGGATAAATACATAAATTAATGAATAATAACAAAACAAGGAGCCAAACTAAAAATGTAACATGTTAGGTCAAGGTCCAATGTCTTTAAATTAAGTAATTATATACAAGACGAACATTTCGATGAAGTTGTTACTGTAGGCCTAATAGAGAATGACAGCTGGCGAGACAGAATAGCAGCCTATGCGACGGCCTCTCTCTGTCTTCACTGTTCATTGGTGTTCCTATCCACTGCACGGAAAGCAAAGCTCTGCTAGCGCTAAAGCAAAACAAACCCTGTACAAACAAAGCCAGACTTGACACATTCGATGCGTGACATTACGCTTACGCACTCTACTTGTCCTGTGTGTTAAAGGACCACCAAACATGTTTAGGGAAGAGCGTTCCCGGATGAAGGCGTCACAGGACATGTAGATTAATGTAGACACGCAGAAATAAAATAAATAAGACATGTGCGAATATGTCAACTATGGGATACACCCGTTTGGGGTTTTAAACTCCCTTTAAAGAATGGATGTCACATGCATAAATCGGACCGTTTAGCTAATGGTTTTTACAGAAAAGCAGCTAAACAGATTGGCAATGGCTGCATTTAATTAAAGTAGCAAGATTGTTTCAAAGTTGAATCGATTGAATACAATGTTAAGGGCAGCATCAATTTGAAACATTTGAACAATCTTGTAAGGATCTAATAAATTACGGATACTTACGGTGCAAGAGTCTATTTTGTATTTTTTCTCTTGGATGTCTTTGCTGCTGTCTCGATTCTCAATGTAACCGAGCAGCTTTTTCTGGTCACGCCAGAGGTGTGTTGTATGCTGGGCAAAACGTCAGAGGAATATGTGTATGTGCGAATTAAAATGTACGGAATCTTTTAAGAAGGCAGTGCAGAATTCCATTTGGTCTGATTCGATATGAGCCACAGGCCCGGGATAGGCGGCGCACACTGAATATTTATCTACCAGCCCATTGGTCCTTCCCCTGTGACGTTGAGGGATTTTCATATCCGGATCACAATATTATTATTTTTTAGATTTCATGGATAGCAGCTATGCTCTAGAAAAACATGCTCGAACAATTTTTTGATTATGGCTATGTTTTTTGTGTACAAATTATTTATTAATGGGAAAAAGTAAATTTGACCCTTAAACCGGTGAAACAAGATGGCCCTATTGCAATCAGTTACAGCTCACAAAACAGTATTCACCAAACCTCCGTGAACGCTGGAAATCACGCTTGGCAACTAGAGGTGAATAATAATATTTTCTAGTAATATACACTTAATAAAATATTTCATAAAATATTTTTGGTAAAAGCCTAACTTGAGTTGTGCGTGGTGTTTTCCATTCATATACTGTACTGTTTTTATGTTGTGTTATGTCAAAAATCACAAAAATATTGAAAATAAACCATTTCAAATGTATAGAATTTCAAACATGTCTAGGCTGTGAGTGTGAAAATCGACATTAAAATAAGACAGTAGTTGCAACGTTAAATTATTTAAAACAAACTAAGGACCACACAGTGAGCAATGATTGGCTACATCATTTAATGATACCTGATGGTTTTATAATGACAAAAACAAAGTCATTGGATTAAAGCAAAGAATCTTTGTCTTTATTCAGCGGCTTTAATAATACACCTCAGAGATACATATTTACACATATACACAGATATGAATGCATATCATTAATTATATAACATCTGTATCAATACTTGTTACCGTAGGAAAACAAAGAACAAAATAATGCGGCAATGTGCTGCATAACAATGTGACAGGAACAACATTGTAATCTCACTGGGTGCAAATCGAAAAAGATATACAGTAGAACAATAAGTTATAAAAACTGTTATAACTAAAACGGTTGTAACCAGAACAGTTTAAAACCTTTTATTGTGCTGAAATTTGAGACAACCATCAGTCCGAGTTGAACTTTCAGCACAGGACGTTTTAGTTATATTCCATCTTCGGTTTTCAGTGTACAGACTGCATTCTCAAATGAGGAAAATGATATTTCTATTAATATATGTCGTCTCAGGAGTTTTAAGAAATTACCATGGAAACATGCCCCGAAAACAACTAATAAAATATCTTTGATAAACTTAGGCCCACGAAAACATATCCATGGACTTCATACACAACATACACATATTCAATGAAAAATACGAGGTATAGGATAATTATATCTGTACACATCTTTCTCAAATAAATGAACTTATACACATTGATTAACGCATACAAATAATTCCTTTTAAGTTTATACTCTCTGGTACAGTACACAGTTATTTCAACATCAATCGACCTGACATGAATCTCTTTACGGGAATCTGAATCTTCAGGGGATTTCTGTGTAGTGTATAGGATTGGACTTTGAGCCAAGAGAAAATGATTCAGAAGAACATCCTGAGCACTGTTATTGTTGAAGTATCTATGATATCTGACCGTCCTGTAATATCGCCCCTGCCTAAAGGAACACCCGGTAGTTTAAAGCCCAGGTCTCTCAGATCACTGGGAACAAAGCCAAGAGTTCACTAATAGCTCAGACAGCACAGGTGGAGGAAGGAGAAACAGGGAGGGAGAGGGACTGGAGGGCCTCTGGACAAAGCCATAGATATACACAGTTGACCAAACTCAAAAAGTATTTCATGACAATTCCATTCTAATTTGCATTCTTGCTAGAATGTGATTGTCTCGACACTTTTACAGTTTAGTTTTGTCTTGGGGGATCCAGCAGAAACATATGAAATATAAATCCATCATCTATTTTTAAAGTCACTCAGGAGAGGACTGAGGACATACTGAGGAGGTTGACTGCCTGACACAGAAACATTATGACACAACTGGTTACCAGAGTCCACAGGAGAGAGACTGAGGCGTCTGTTTGTTTGTCTGTTGAAGTGTTGAGTTCAGTAGAGGAGCTCCTGGCTCCATATCACTGTCACCTTGTTGGAGTGGGAGGAGCGGGACCGCGCTAGGCTAACAAAGCCTGCCTGTGTGTGTGAATGGAGCGGGTGTGTCCTTCCTTGTTCATCTCTGTCAAACAGGTAGGGGAGAGGCCTGAACTTCCTGTTCTCAATGTGTGCTAGCCCTCAATCACAGTAAAAGACTAGGACACTACCTCTTATCCCTGAGAGTAGAGTATGTCCAGAGGAAAGCAGTCCTTCATTACCTTCCCTTCACATTGACAGATAAGCAGCTATTAGACTGCTTTCTGCTACATTCCAGGCAGTCTCCACTTCAGTATGAGAGTGAAGTATCTATGGACTGTAATGAAAACTAACGTGTGCAAGCATTTCACTGTAAAGGCTACACCAGTTGTATTCGGCGCATGTGATAAATACAATTTGATTTGATTTGAACAGTAGTAGAGGGGAAAAGTGCACGTGTCATTTGAACAGCCAACCACTGGGTGGCGCTGTAGCTGTGTCTCAGGGCTTAGAGGGGGCGGGACTTTAGGGCTTGATGTCAGAGAAACTTGTGTAGGTTTCACTGCAGCTGGAGGAGGTGTTGAGGTTGCCAGTTACACTGCCCTCTGTAACACAACAAAACACACACAAGTTAGTTTCCATTAGAGTCCAAAGATACTTCTAAAACAAACTAAAATACAGACACACTCCTGTTACTTTTCAAAATAGCTATTTGGGTAGCAAGATACAGTTCCCTCTTGCACAAACCGAGAGAGAGAGACTGAAGAGAAAGAGGCAGACAGACAAACAGATGGAGCCAGTGTACCTGAGCTGCAGAGGGACTGCGAGGACTTGGACTCTGTGATGAGGGTGAGAAGGTTGGCTGCTGCTACCCAGCCATCTTTGTTGCTCCTCAAGTTTCTAACAAACCACTGTCCGTCATCTCCCTCTTTAATGAGCTGCACCATGTCTCCACTCTTCACTGACAGGTCCTGAGGCCCTCCTTTCTCCTTCTCATAGTCCGCCACCACTGTGAACCTGTCGCCGACAGCCTGGGGTCACAGGGTAAAGGGCAAAGTTCATATGTTTGCGTCCAGTGTGTCATGTTACCATGTGTGTTGCTAGGGAATAACAAGTAACTTTCATAACATGTTGTATACATGTTGGCGGCCATGACTCACCAGCTTCCTGCCTCCCTCATCCTCAAGGTCAGAGTTCATGGGGTCCTCGGCGCTGGAGTACCCATCATGCACTTCTGGCACGTCCATGGAGAAAGAGCCCTTGTTCCAACCTAGGGGGAGGAGGGAAAGAGAGAAGGATAGTAGGAAAGAGAGAAGGAGAGTAATAGAATTCAGCAAACTCGATTTGATATCTAGATTAAGATTTAGCAGTGGCACCAGAAATTCCAAGACATTCCAAGATAGATTGCAATTTAGAGAACATTATTGTCATGGAATGTTTGATCCCAACATGAAGGATAGCTTGTCAAACTAGAGAAAGGGAGTGAAACTCAAGAGGAAAGGAAGAGTGGACACTAACACAATCATACACAAGACAAGGTGATATGTACAGTGATAGGTGGTGAGAACTGGATGCAAACGCATCCATTGACAGAGTACACTGTAAATCCTCAAACAGAACCACAAGTACCAGATTAGAACCCAAAGAACATGATTGAATAACCAAGAAGAACAGATGTGGAGTCCTAGCATCCAGTGAGACCTAGATCAATGCATTGTGATCCGTCAGAAACACAGACACACAGCAACCAACACGACAACACATGCTACAGAGAGAGACACACAGTTTGCCCTTCCAGCAAACAAACAACCCAAATCAGTATTTCCCGGCAGTGAATATCACACAGATATTCAACAGCAAATCTCAGAGAGAAGATTTGTCTGTGATTGTGGAACAAGCTAGTGATTTGTGACTATGTGTTGGGGGGGAGTATTCTGTATGTGGAAGAAGCAGAGCAGGGTCCAGGCCAACCACACAGTGCAGCAGCGTGTTCCTCCCAGGCATGTTGTCACACTACCTCTCCTTTTGGCCTGTAAGAGACTAGAGGTGCTGAGCCACTTGGCCCTGCTCAGAGTGATGTGAGGAGTCTGACCAGGCTCTGAGGAGAAGAAGCAGTAGCAGTCAGCAACATCGTTCAGATGAACGCTGTGTCTGCCACTCAGGTGGCTTTGAAGTACACAGGTGTAGGTTGACTCATCCATCAAACTGTCTTACAAAGGCCATTGAGGCCAACAAGGCTTTCATAGATTTTTCACTTGTTTAAATCAAGATATTGTTGTATGCATCTTCTGTGTCAACGATCGTCAAATTTGAATGATCTTTTCTGGGTCATCTCCATGTTGCAGTCCCTCATCAGTCCAGTGTCTTTAGCTACAGTACAAATGCACTCAGCGGGCCCCGTGGCTGAATGTCTTACATTCATCTACCACAATTCATTCCCTCTCCAGTTTACTCTGCTTGCATGATGGTCACACAGAGATATATTTTGGGATGATGGGCAGTTGACATGGTGCTGAGATGACTACAGTGAAGGAGGGTCAGGATGGATGGATGACTACAGTGAGGGAGGGTCAGGTTGGATGGATGACAACAGTGAGGCAGGGTCAGGATGGCTGGATGACTACAGTGAGGGAGGGTCAGGATGGATGGATGACAACAGTGAGGGAGGGTCAGGATGGATGGATGACAACAGTGAGGGAGGGTCAGGATGGATGGATGACAACAGTGTGGGAGGGTCAGGATGGATGGCTGGATGACTACAGTGAGGGAGGTTCAGGATGGCTGGATGACTACAGTGAGGGAGGGTCAGGATGGCTGGATGACTACAGTGAGGCAGGGTCAGGATGGCTGGATGACTACAGTGAGGCAGGGTCAGGATGGCTGGATGACTACAGTGAGGCAGGGTCAGGATGGATGGATGACTACAGTGAGGCATTGTCAAGATGGATGGATGACTACAGTGAGGGAGGTTCAGGATGGCTGGATGACTACAGTGAGGCAGGGTCAGGATGGATGACTACAGTGAGGCAGGGTCAGGATGGATGACTACTCTGAGGGAGGGTCAGGATGGATGACTACACTACAGAGTCAAACACAGGTATGACAAGGACTAAATATAATACCTTTACACCCAAAGGGAGTTGGGTCACTCTTAATCTCGTGGCTTTTGGCTTTATGGTCAGGGCTTAGGGGGGATCCTGTTGGCCGAAGAAGAGAGACAAAAGAGAAGGAAACAGAGAGAAATGATAAAGAGAGCAATAGAAAAACAGCCGTGAGAGAGGGAAGAGCTTCCTGAAACTGACTAGAATAATTAGCTACTTGCTAATACTATTGGAGACATCTAAATAATGAGGCTGGAGGACAGGACTACTAAAACAGACACTCATTCTAATATTTGATGTATTAACCACAAACGACACTGTAGTATACCTGGTTGAGAGAATACCATTGGTAATGTTAGACTTTTACCAGCAGGGTGAATAAATTCTGCAAAGGAAAGCAAGCCAAAATATCAGTCTTCAAAAGCCCTGATGCAGTCGACTACTAGAAAGGATGTGTCCTGTCTAAATCATATTAGGGGGGTAGGTGAAGAGAGCTTGGGGTTGACTTCAAAATGGAGAACATATCTTTGCCATATATGATGATGACGACAACGTGGGGGATGCCTCCAGGACACTAGTGTTACCTTTCTGACTCTTCAGATTGCTGAAGCCTTGAAGGGAAAAACGCTTTTTAGCCACTGATGCCCTGTCAGAGGTGGGACTGGTGACGGTCTCCTCTACAACCATGGTAGAGAAAGAGGGACAGGAAGGAGAGACAGAGTAAAGTGGTTTGAAGAGGAAAAGAAGAGAAAGAAAGCTCAGATTAAAGGAGGAACAAGGAAGGAGGAAGTAGGAAAAGATTCAAGGACGGCTTGGGTACCTAACCAGACAAGGGGGGTCACTAAAACTGCAACAGAAGTTTGCTTTCTTGTCATGAGCATTTGATAGAGCTAAAAAACATTTTCTTTACTCAACAAAATAGGGCAACTCACCTTTGTGTTTTGGGGAGGAGGGGGAGTTGGGGTCAGAGATGACAGCGTCTGTCTTCTTCTCTTCTCCCTTCTTCACGCTCTTCTGACAGTTCCTAAATGGACTAAGAGGGAGAAACAAACAGGTGAAAAAGAGAAGAACCAACCATGTTGATTCCTTCTCTGTAACTGGCTCTAGCCATGGTTCTCTCTGTACAATCTGACCTGAGACAGATAGGTGGGCTGTTGCTGGTTGGACTGGGAGACATTGTGTCTGACGCCTTCTTTTGACTCGATTCTGGAACAAATCATCACACTTACTAACAGAACACAGACACAACAACAAAGAATTTAGCATCCAGATGTGTATCAACTCTGGAATGTGTGTGCTTGTGTCTGTAATGCCGCAGATCCCCTATCTTACCCCTGCAGGCCTTCAGCTGGCCAGTCAGAACCTTCCTGATCTCGTTCAACCAAGATGTTTTGATCTCAGGTGTCGCAGCCTGGACGATAAACACCTCCTCTCTGGAATTACACCAGATCTCAAACTTCTTGTTGTCACCCTTGGCGCTCTCCGTGATGCCCACCGCACTCATCTGTTAGAGAGAACCGAAGAATATTACACTTCTATATCACTGTTGAACCCATAACATACTATAGATCCAAGTAAAAATCCAAGGAGAGCCAGCCAGCCAGACAGACTGGCAGAAAGTCAGTCAGGACATTGAGGAAGTGTTTGAAGCTGTACGAGGGGGCTTTCTCGTAACCCTCCCCCAGACAGTGAGCCAGCCAGCCAGACATAAACAGACTCACGTTGAGGGAGTGTTTAAAGCTGTAGGACGGGGCTTTCTCGTAACCCTCCCCATTCTCCTCCCGTCTCTTACAGAAGAGCAGGGCTTTTTCATGCAGGAACAGGTGTCTCTGCATGGGCTTAAAGCGGGCCAGGTCCTTGACCTTAGCGTGACCTTTCTTGTGTTCCGTCCACACGCTGAACGACCCCTGCATCAGCAGCCTGCCCAACTCCGTCAGGCTCCCCTGGGGATCAATAAATCAACACAATCAATCACAAGTAGGAAAGATAACTGAGCGTTGTCTGTGGTACAGAAGATGTTACACGGTTGGGTACATTTTTCCTCTCCACCCTAAAGCACGAGGAGAATAGGGGTGTCGTGGTTAGCTGACCTCATATCCTGTGATGGCGATGAGGTGCATGGAGTCGTTGACGGCCTTCAGGATCCCCAGGATGGAGGACAGCGCCTCCTGCAGGTCCTCTGAACCCTCACAGCCCTTACTGTACTTCAGTAACTCCTTCAGTATCAGCTGGTATTTGGTTATCCTCTGGACTGGCTTGAGGAGGTACGAGTCCAACCCCAGTTTGTGTTCCAACTTTCTCTGGCACTCCTTTGTAAAAACAAACAATCACACATCAACACATGTTTTTTTGTGTTTTTTTTGTTTTTACAAGCTTACAGTATACTGAGCTTGAGGATCCTATCCAAGATACACTGAGGGCCCTGAAAGAAAGGTGAAAGGTTACCTGGAAGAAGGCGCAGTCGGAGCACTGTCTCCACAAGCTCTCGGATCGAGGTTTGTTCTGACAGTACTTCTCATAGATCTGCAGGTCGCCCATCCTCTCCAGGAAACAGCGTCCCACCAGCTCAGGGACGTCTGTGTAGGTCTCCAGCTCCCTGAGGAATGTCCTGATGAGAGACACAGACAGACAGCGGGACACAGGTTAGTACTACCGAGGTTGGGAAGCAGCGGGGGAGGTAATGTTACCCAAATGAAATATTGTTGAAATTGGTCCCTATTAGAGGTCGACCGATTATGATTTTTCAACGCCGATACCGATTATTGGAGGACCAAAAAGGCCGATACTGATTAATTGGCCGATTTTTACATTTTTTATTTGTAATAATGACAATTACAACAATACTGAATGAACACTTATTTTAACTTAATATAATACATCAATAAAATAAATTTAGCCTCAAGTAAATAATGAAACATGTTCAATTTGGTTTAAATAATGCAAAAACAAAGTGTTGGAGAAGAAAGTAAAAGTGCAATATGTGCCATGTAAGAAAGCTAACGTTTCAGTTCATTGCTCAGAACATGAGAACATATGAAAGCTGGTGGTTCCTTTTAACATGAGTATTCAATATTCCCAGTTAAGAATTTTTAGGTTGTAGTTATTATAGGAATTATAGGACTATTTCCCTCTATACCATTTGTATTTCATTAACCTTTGACTATTAGATGTTCTTAGTATTGCCAGTGTAACAGTATAGCTTCTGTCCCTCTCCTCGCTCCTCCCTGGGCACGAACCAGCAACACAACGACAACAGCCACCCTCGAAGCAACGTTTGAAACGCTATTAGCGTGCTCTAACTAGCTAGCCATTTCACTTGCAGTCATAAACAGCGCAATGCTTGACGCACAACGAAGAGCTGCTGGCAAAACGCACGAAAGTGCTGTTTGAATGAATGTTTACGCGCCTGCTTCTGCCTACCACCGCTCAGTCAGAAACTTAGATACTTGTATGATCAGTCAGATTATATGCAACGCAGGACACGCTAGATAATATCTAGTAATATCATCAACCTTGTGTAGTTAACTAGTGATTATGATTGATTGTTTTTTATGAGATAAATTTAATGCTAGCTAGCAACTTAGTCTCCTTGTGGAGTGCAACGAGAGAAAGGCAGGTCGTTATTGCGTTGGACTAGTTAACTGTAAGGTTGCAAGATTGGATCCCCCGAGCTGACAAGGTAAAAATCTGTTGTTCTGCCCCTGAACGAGGCAGTTAACCCACCGTTCCTAGGCTGTCATTGAAAATAAGAATGTGTTCTTAACTGACTTGCCTAGTTAAATAAAGGTATACAAAAAATAAAAATGTATTTTAATTTTATTTTAAATACCGATTTCCGATTGTTATGAAAACTTGAAATCGGTCCTAATTAATCGGCCATTCCGATTAATCGGTCGACCTCTAGTCCCTATAAATCAATATGGTTGAATGAATGTGCCTCTTCTGTAACAGCTGTTTACAATGACAGGACGTTGCTCAGTAAACATTATGTAACATGGGTGCTGCAGTGGAGTAAAAGTCACCTCTTGTGGAACTGGTAGATCTCTGGCATGTTTCCAAACAGGACATCCTTCCTGTTGAGCAGCGCACTGGGGAGGAGGTGAGCCATGGCTGGGTTGTCCATCTCTGCAGCATAACCCTGGAATAACAACACATACTAAAATGTTAACACAGGACAATCTGAAAATGCACATCTATGATAAGTCAACTTTCAACAAAAACATATAAATATATATATTTGTAAGTCGCTCTGGATAAGAGCGTCTGCTAAATGACTTAAATGTAAATATATATATATTACTACACTTAGGACAGTAAGTGATTTAGTGGTGACCTCTAGTGGTCAGAAGTGCAGTACACACACCTGCAGTACACAGAGTAGCTCCTCTACATACGCCCTCTCAGTCTCCAACAGCTCGTTCATTACATGTCTGTAGGAACAGAACAACATTCTATTTAACATCAACATATTGTATTATTATTAGAGGTCGACCAATTATGATTTTTCAAAGCCGATGCCGATACCGATTATTGGAGGACCAAAAAAAGCCTATACCGATTAATTGGACGATTTTTATACATGTATTTGTAATAATGACAATTACAACAATACTGCATGAACACTTATTTTAACTTAATATAATACATCAATAAAATCAATTTAGTCTCAAATAAATAATGAAGCATGTTCAATTTGGTTTAAATAATGCAAAAACAAAGTGTTGGAGAAGAAAGTAAAAGTGCAATATGTGCCATGTAAGAAAGCTAACGTTTAAGTTCCTTGCTCAGAACATGAGAACATATGAAAGCTGGTGGTTCCTTTTAACATGAGTCTTCAATATTCCCAGTTAAGAATTTTTAGGTTGTAGTTATTATAGGATTATAGGACTATTTCTCTCAATACCATTTGTATTTCATATACCTTTGACTATTGGATGTTCTAATAGGTACTTTAGTATTGCCAGCCTAATCTCGGGAGTTGATAGGCTTCAAGTCATAAACAGTGCAATGCTTGAAGCACAGAGAAGAGCTGCTGGCAAATGCAGGAAAGTGCTGTTTGAATGAATGCTTACGAGCCTGCTGCTGCCTAACAGGTAGTCAGCCTGCTACACAGTCTCCTCGTCGAGTGCAAAGTAATCAGCCATAATCGGTGTACAAAAATGCCGATTACAGATTGTTATGAAATTGGCCATTCCGATTAATCGGTCGACCTCTAAATATTATTTTGATAAACTATACCAAATATGAAATATCTAACTATCTTTCTAACCATCTCTTTTCAATTGTGTTTCACAAGAGGATTAATTGATATTGTTATTTTTATATATATTTTTTTACCCCCTTTTTCGATCTGGTCTCATCGCTGCAACTCCCCAACGGGCTCAGGAGAGGCGAAGGTCGAGTCATTCGTCTCCCGAAACATGACCCGCCAAAGCGCACTTCTTAACACCTGCCCGCTTAACCCGGAAGCCAGCTGCACCAATGTGTTGGAGGAAACACCGTCCAACTGACGACCAAAGTCAGCCTGCAGGCTCCCGGCGCCCGAGTCCCTTTAGCGCGATGATCCAAGTAAAGCCCCCCCGGCCAAACTCTCCCCTAACCCGGACGACAATGGTCCAATTGTGCGCCGCCCTATGGGGACTCCCAGTCATGGCCGGTTGTGACACAGCCTGGGATCGATCCTGGGTCTGTAGTGACGCTTCAAGCACTGCAGTGCCTTAGACCGCTGCGCCACTCGGGAGGACTTTCATTGATTTATTTGAAGGCATTTCAGGCTATATTATGACATCATTGACCTTTGACCCCTGACCCTACCGTCGGAGCACAGCCAGGTTCTCCTCCTCCTCAGACAGAGAGCCGTGTCTGCTGCCGTCGTTCTGCACCTGGACCTCCACTATTCTGCAGTTTTCTACGTTCAAGATGTCGTCCTCTGCATTCCTCGTCTCTTGACTCCTGTGAGCTACAAGAAACAGAAAGACGTGATAAGAAATACTCATCTGAACTTCAAACAACCAACCAACAAAAATGTACTTTCAATCAATCAATGATATATTGTCGGGAATGAGATATTGTTTAAGGCGCAGTTCTTACATGCCACTAGATGGCAATGAATGGATCAGAAACAGGAGAGGCTGCTGCTGACCTGCAAAACAACTCATCAAAATGTAAAACTGACCCTTACCTCAACCAAACCCTTACCCTACCCTAACCCAATTTGAACCTATTCTGAAATAAAGTATTAGGAGTGTCCATATAGCATTCTCCATCAGAACCAGAGAGACAGGGAGGGAAGGGTAGAGTCAGAACCAGAGAGACAGGGGAGGGAAGGGTAGAGTCAGAACCAGAGAGACAGGGAGGGTAGAGTCAGAGAGACAGGGAGGGAAGGGTAGAACCAGAGAGACAGGGAGGGAAGGGTAGAACCAGAGAGACAGGGAGGGAAGGGTAGAACCAGAGAGACAGGGAGGGAAGGGTAGAACCAGAGAGACAGGGAGGGAAGGGTAGAGTCAGAGAGACAGGGAGGGAAGGGTAGAGTCAGAGAGACAGGGAGGGAAGGGTAGAGTCAGAGAGACAGGGAGGGAAGGGTAGAGTCAGAGAGACAGGGGAGGGAAGGGTAGAGTCAGAGAGACAGGGGAGGGAAGGGTAGAGTCAGAGAGACAGGGGAGGGAAGGGTAGAGTCAGAGAGACAGGGGAGGGAAGGGTAGAGTCAGAACCAGAGAGACAGGGAGGGTAGAGTCAGAGAGACAGGGAGGGTAGAGTCAGAGAGACAGGGAGGGAAGGGTAGAGTCAGAACCAGAGAGACAGGGAGGGAAAGGTAGAGTCAGATGGTGACAACCAGTGTGACATGTGGCGCAGAGTGTGGTACTCACCAGGAGGGGACATGGGGAACTTGATGATGGCTTCAGGCCTGGGAGCCACTGGTTGGACGGGCCGTGTCTGTTTGGCTGCCAGCTTCTTCAGACTGACCCTCCTCTTCTCAAACATCTCCTGCATGGACACCTGCTTTTGAAACACCTTCTCTACCTGCTCCTGTTAACACACACAGAGGGGAGGGAGGGTTAGATATTGACATTTTGAGGGTGTAGCTCAATAGTCAAAAACGTCTTCCTCTCCTCGTCTCTATTCAATCGTTTGATTATACTTGGGGCCAGGAGTTTTTCCTGACCACGTGGAAAGGGGAGGGTTAAACCTGGAAAAATATCTCGACCTCCTGGTCAGGTCTCGTGTTCAAAACAACTGGCCCACCAAATACAATGTTTTCTCATGTAATGTATATCTGGTGCCTCTATGGGGCGCCACCTACCCTGAGCTCTGGGTTGAGGATGGAGTCATAGTCCCTCCAGATGGCGTTGAGGTCGGTGATCTGGTGTTGGGCGGCCGTGTCCAGATACTTCTCCAGCTCCTGCAGCGCGGCCTCTGCCCCGTCCTGAGACTGACATCTATCTACCGGCTGGGAGGCAAGGAGGTAGATCCCTTCCTCACACCACCTCGATGCCTAGGGAGGGAGGGAGGGAGGGAGGGAGGGAGGGAGGGAGGGAGGGAGAGGGGTTCATTATACCACAGGTCAGAGGGAGAATGAATCCTTGTCTGGCTGAACTCAAACCCTAACTTTTATACCTTGACACTTGTCATACATCAGAAAGATTCCATCAGCTCTCACCTACTAGAGGGCTACATTGACCAATCACCCGGTTACTGATTCCCATCTAAACCAGGGGTTGCCAGTGTTTCCATGACCCTACTTCTCCCCTACAGCCCTCACCTTCTCCAGACAGTGGTGCAGCTCCATGGCCCTCAGGAGGAGGACCTTCTTGGTCTTGAGGAAGGAGGTGACCTCATCACACACGGCCCTCAGCTCACTGCACTTAGGCAGGATGGAGTCCTCAGCATAGTGAGCACTCTCAATCAGCCCATCCCCCTCAGCGGCCAGGGACAGAGCCCAGTCCAACACATCCTGGAGAGAGACACAGGCAGGTGAGAACACACACACACACACACACAACTACTATACAATAAAACAAAAGAAATATGAACAAAGCAGTCATAATGGAAAGCCATTAAATCCATGTTACTTCCTAGTTGCCTCTGAAATAAGGACCGATGCATAACAGCCAAGTCCTCATTTTACACAACGTATACAGTCTGTAAAGATTTCACTGTGGATGTTCTGGGCCTTATTGCAGGCATTGTGGTTTCAGTTCATGTCCATATATGTGATGGGAATGTAGAACGAGGGAGCAGGCTGTTTCTGTGGTGCAGATCCAGAACCAGCACCATCCACTCTACCACCACCAAACCCAGCTGCAGAACCTCCCCCACAACCCTCTCCTCCCCCTACGCTCTTCCCTCCCTCCCTCCCCACTGCTGCTCTGCAGCCCTGCAATGGTCTGGATCATCGAGGGCGACAAGCTCTCTTTCTACACACACACACACACACACACACCGACACACACACACGCCATGTTTCTAGTCGCATAGGGACACAACAGTAATGTATGTGTGAACCAACCAATAGAGGTATGAGTCTCATCTGTAAAGTCAATACTGTCATTGAGATGAATGGGGTCTATAATGTACTGGGGTACAACTAGAGCGGAAACAGGATACGACCCATGTCAGCTGGTGGAATCTCATCATTCAAGTTTCTACATTCATTTCACTCATCGTGTTTTGGATCTGTTAGACAAGTTGATGAGCTATGGGGAGGATGATGTGTGCTATTGGGATGACATGTGTATGTGTCTTACGCAGGCTTTCTCCTCCTGGCTGTTGAGTTCTCGTAGGATGTGTTCTGCATGGGCGGGACTGATGCCAACCTCCGAGAACACCTCTACCCGCTCTGACACCACATCCAGCTGGGCACGCACCTGAACACCCATAGTGAGGGACAGTTAGAGTCAGAACACACACACACTACGCACACACAGACAGACAGACAGAGACACACGCACACTCTACAAACAGTGACCGGGACTACATCTCCCATGATGCTCTTGTGTCCCTGTTCCCCTCACCTCACGGAAGTAGTATTCAAAATGCCGGAGCTGCAGACACTGTTCCAGCTTGGTCTGGTGTCTCTCCCAGAAATCATCAAACGCTGTCTCTGTCTCATCCAGCTGGCCCAGCAGTCTACACACGGATGGAGGAAGAACGGTAGATGAATGAAGGGATGGAGAGAGAGAGATGGATGGATGGATGGATGGAGGGAGGGATGGATGGATGGATGGAGGGAGGGATGGGGATGGATGGATGGATGGATGGGATGGATGGATGGAGGGGGAATGATGGAGGGATGGATGGGGATGGATGGAGGGAAGGGGAATGAAGGGGATGGATGGAGGGAGAGGGAGGGAGATGGATGAATGGATGGAGATGGATGGAGGGAGGGAGGGGGAATGAAGGGATGGAGAGAGATGGATGGATGGATGGATGGATGGATGGATGGATGGAGGGAGGGAGGGAGAAATGGAAGGGGAATGAAGGGATGGAGAGGAGAACCTGAGTCCATAACAATGGTATTTCAGCTTGGATCTCAAAGTATCACTAAGTGAAACCAGAAGTACCTATTCATTGAAACCAAACCAAGTCCTGTGTTTAATCAAATCCCTTACATAACCTACTCCTCCAAGAGCAGAGCACTTTACAGTATAACCAACATAATGTTTTGGGTTATGAAACACTGCAGTTTTCTTTCCTTTGTTCTCCCAATTCTGCTCAGCAGCTATGAGTCCTGCCACTATGCATCCTATCCCCGTACTCCCAAAATACACCAGAATGGTACAGGGGCAGATTTCACTTCAGCGCGGCAGAACACAGCCTAGAAGATTCAGGGTCATGGTGGGAGATGAGAGAGTAGAGTTCTAGGTAACTTCTAGCAAGACACACACCACCATTGTTACTAGAAAACATTAATCTTGACTGTTTCATAACCAGTTGGACCTCAGGATCTCTCTGTCTTCTTTCCTATCTCGGTTGTTCCTACTGTACCCTGTCCCTTTCTCAACCTATTTCATTAGCATTAAAGGGACAGTTCACCCTAAAATGTATATGCCGCCAAACTTTCCTATTCATTTAGGATTGAGGCATACATACAGATTTAGTATGATCTAAACAACACAACTGTAGTGGCTTCCTTTTCGCTTTACCACAGCCACTGCCCAAGCCTGAAGCGGGGTTGTTTGGTACGCATACAGTCCACACTCAAGGTTTCCAAACGGCCAAACATATACAAATATGTCCAAATCGGCTCTAACAACAACTTTAGACCACTTCTGAGGTATGAGAGTACCTCTAAGCCTGACCCTTGACCCCTGTCCCCTCTGACCTCTGCACGGTGGCCAGGTTTTCCAGTTCGTCCTGGTTCATTGTATAGTCGGGTTCTCTCTGCAAGGGCTCGTTGATGCTCTCCAGGAGCCGGCCTCCCTGGCCCAGTGCCACACACAGGTCCTCCTGGGAGAGAGACAGGACATGGACACATCAGTTAGAGGGATCTACCATTGGACAGTACAGAGTATACAGTCTCAGCTACGGCCAAAGTCTGTTCTTCTGTATATCTTTCCCCTGAGAAACACAAACATCAGGAACAAATCAGGAACTGAATGTTTAATCGCGCCTTGAACTTCAAATGAAACAACCTCAACACTATCACTTACATGGAGTTTTTGATAATAGTCTGTATATTAATGACTTGGTCTCTCCGTGCCCTTACCTTCATCTGTCCCTTCTTCTCGGTGTGTGTGGCCAGCAGGTTGGACGTGGCCTGGGCGTCGTTGGGTAGCTCGGTCTCGGCCAGCTCCGTCCCAAACGACTGCAAGGTCTGAGCCGTGGTCTTCACCATCAGAGCAAAGGCCTCGATAGCCTGAGGACCGGACAAACACAACCCAATTGTGTCATCACTGGTTATAAACACACACACATTCTATTGAGATGGGGCGGACTAATGGGACAGTTTAGAATGAATTCAGTTCAGTGAGCAGATATCAAGTTAGGATTGGGCCCTATGTAGTCTGTCAGGGGTCTGGTGAGAAGGGTTTGGTAGTAGGGTACTCACGGTGCGGTGTGAGATCCAGGTATCATGTTGGGATTGGGCCCTATGTAGTCTGTCAGGGGTCTGGTGAGAAGGGTATGGTAGTAGGGTACTCACGGTGCGGTGTGAGATCCAGGTATCATGTTGGGATTGGGCCCTATGTAGTCTGTCAGGGGTCTGGTGAGAAGGGTTTGGTAGTAGGGTACTCACAGTGCGGTGTGAGATCCAGGTATCATGTTGGGATTGGGCCCTATGTAGTCTGTCAGGGCTCTGGTGAGAAGGGTATGGTAGTAGGGTACTCACGGTGCGGTGTGAGATCCAGGTATCATGTTGGGATTGGGCCCTATGTAGTCTGTCAGGGGTCTGGTGAGAAGGGTATGGTAGTAGGGTACTCACGGTGCGGTGTGAGATCCAGGTATCATGTTGGGATTGGGCCCTATGTAGTCTGTCAGGGGTCTGGTGAGAAGGGTATGGTAGTAGGGTACTCACGGTGCGGTGTGAGATCCAGGTATCATGTTGGGATTGGGCCCTATGTAGTCTGTCAGGGGTCTGGTGAGAAGGGTTTGGTAGTAGGGTACTCACGGTGCGGTGTGAGATCCAGGTATCATGTTGGGATTGGGCCCTATGTAGTCTGTCAGGGGTCTGGTGAGAAGGGTATGGTAGTAGGGTACTCACGGTGCGGTGTGAGATCCAGGTATCATGTTGGGATTGGGCCCTATGTAGTCTGTCAGGGGTCTGGTGGGAAGGGTATGGTAGTAGGGTACTCACGGTGCGGTGTGAGATCCAGGTATCATGTTGGGATTGGGCCCTATGTAGTCTGTCAGGGGTCTGGTGAGGGAAGGGTGAGATGGTATAGTAGGGTACTCAGGGGTCTGGTGGGAAGGGTATGGTGTAGGGTACTCACGGTGCGGTGAGATCCAGGTATCATGTTGGGATTGGGCCCTATGTAGTCTGTCAGGGGTCTGGTGGGAAGGGTATGGTAGTAGGGTACTCACGGTGCGGTGTGAGATCCAGGTATCATGGCAGTAATCCTGGGTTCCTCCCAGCTCCTGGGGCAGCTGAGTCTGGTCGATGTAGGCATGGAGCTCAGTCACAGAGCTCAGCATCACCACCTGAGACACAGGGAGGAGAGTCAACACACATGAACCTACATATGAGACGCATACAAAGGTCCACTAACGTCCTCACATCAGACGAGCACATGCATATAAAAAAACATACCGGCACCTTCATCTTGAATTCATCCCTGTTGAACTTGAAGAAGATGTCGGAGAGCGTCCGCTGGAATAAGGTGGAGGGCCGCAAGACCAGAACCAGCTGTAAATGCACTGGGAATGAGCCCTGTGGAACACACACATTCATTACTTTGTGTTGTTGTTGGGGGATAAACCTTCAGAGGTCTTATGGACTTGAATGGAATTCATTGATACAAATTAAATGAACATACATACACATGCCTTACTGGAAAGAGTGGTAAATCAGGGTAGTGATTCATCTTGGTAAGCAAATCCAGTGGCCTTGTGTTTGAGGTTATTGTCCTGCTGTAAGGTGAATTTTTCTCTCAAGTGTCTGATGGAACGCAGACTGAATCCGGTTTTCCTCTAGGATTTTGCCTGTGCTTAGCTCTATTCAGTTTCTTTTTATCCTACAAAACTCCCTAGTCCTTGCCAATAACATGATGCAGTCACCACCATGGTTGAAAATAGGAACAGTGGTAGTCAGTGTTGTGTTGGATTTTCCCCAAACATAACACTTTGTATTCAGGACATAACGTTAATTTCTTTGCCACATTTTTAGCAGTTTTACTTTAGTACCTTAATGCAAACAGGATGCATGTTTTGGAATATGTGTATTCTGTACATCTTCAGTTTCCTCCTATCACGGCCATTAAACTCTGTAACATTGGCCTCATGGTGAAATCCCTGAGCGGTTTCCTTCCTCTCCGGCAACTGTGTTAGTGACAGGGTGTATTGATACACCATCCAAAGTGTAATTAATAACTTCACCATGCTCAAAGGGATAGTCAATGTCTGCTTTGTCCATTTTTGGCTATCTACCAATAGGTGCCCATCTTTGCGAGGTGTTGGAAAACCTCCATGATCTTTGTTGTTGAATCTGTGTTGTAAATACACTGCACGACTGAGGGACCTTACAGAAAATGTTATGTGTGGGGGTACAGAGATGAGGTAGTCATTTAAAAATCCTGTTAAACACTTATTACTCTTAACACATTATTATTATTATTATTATTATTATTATTACACACAGAGTGAATCCATGCAACTTATTATGTGACTTATTATGCACATTTTTACTGCTGAACTTATTTAGCTGTAGCAAAGGGGTTGAATACTTACTGACTCAAGACATTTCAGCTTTTAATTTTTACATTAAGTTGCAAATATTTCTAAAAACATAATTCCATTTTGACATTATGGGGTATTGTGTGTAGGCCAGTGACACAACATATAAATGTAATCCATTTTAAATTCAGGCTGTAACACAACAACATGTGGAGAAAGTCAAGGGGTGTGAACACTTTCTGAAGGCCCTGTAAGCCAGATTGTTAGTGGCTTGTTGTAACAGGAGTTGTGAATTACTCTGCTCTACAGGGGTGGTCTTCAATCGATACCGTAAGACTAGCTAGAGTAGGACAACCTTCCTCAGCCTCGGGCACACAAACAACACTACCCACTGTAGAACCTACATCACCACACTCCACTGCTGCTGGCTACAGCTGACATATATAGCAGGCTGAGTGGGCATAACACGGATCCCTGGAGGAGTGGAGGGGGGGAGGGATAGCGCTTCAACCAACATCACTGGAGGTGCAGCCAAAAATATCTAGTGCATGTTATAAAACAGGTTCATCTCTCGCTTGTTTTAGAATAGGTACTTTTATTGAATTCTTTGGGTCGAAAATACTGAGAAGAGAGTTTGTCAGAAAACCCAGAATCCACACAGCAACTGACAGCAACCTGAATATAGCCTATTGTCTGAACCAGAGCCACACACACACACACACACACACACACACACACACACACACACACACACACACACACACACACACACACACACACACACACACACACACACACACACACACACACACACCCCTATGTATTTACTTGGACAGTGAAGATAAAAGTGCATTTGCAGTTTATTTTGGTGGTGTTTATAGGCATAACATTGCACCCCCCACAAAAAATGCTAACCTCCCCTGTTATTGGTAATGGTGAGTGGTAAGCATGTTTTGGTGGCATGATCTCATTAACGTAGAAGTGTTCAGAAACATATTCTATTCTTATTTACAGTAAAAGTGACCAAAAAAAGGACAATACGTTATTTACCATTAATTTCTATTGGGCACAACAATCTGAAACACAGCTAAAACAAGTTTATTAAGCCTCAACCTTGATGTAGCTCTGGATAAGAGCGTCTGCTAAATGACTTAAATGTAAATGTAAATGTAGTCATTGTGTGCTAGGAATATACAACATTTTGAACTAAAACCAAATACTTATGACACCTTCAAATTGTGGGACTTTAATTTCTAAACAGTGAAACAGACACAGGGCCTTCAGAAAGTATTCATACCCCTTGACTTATTTCACATGTTGTTGTGTACAGCCTGAATTTTTCTCACCCCAAATCCAGATACAAGATGTAATCGCTGTCAAAAAGTTATTCTACAAAGTATTCACTCAGGGGTGTGAATATTTCTGTAAATTAGATACTTCTGTATTTCATTTTCCAGAAATGTGCAAAATCTTCTAAAAACACATTTTTTAAAATTTTATTTAACCTTTATTTAACTAGGCAAGTCAGTTAAGAACAAATTCTTATTTTCAATGACGGCCTAGGAACAGTGGGTTAACTGCCTGTTCAGGGGCAGAACGACAGATGTACCTTGTCAGCTCGGGGATTTGAACTTACAACCTTTCGGTTACTAGTCCAACACTCTAACCACTAGTAACAACATAATGTGGAATAAGTCAAGGGGTATGAATACTTTCTGAAGGCCCTGTATGTATGAAAATACCCTTAAATAAAAGGTGACATTCTGTACTGTCGCCTCGTATTAAACGTGTGATCTCAAATCCAAAATGCTGGCGTATAGAGACAAATTAAACGTTTTAGCCTAACTGTTCAAATAAATACATGGAGGTTTGTAACCACAGTAAAACCACTGCAAATCACAATTCCAATTAGCAGAATAAGGCTCTATTTCAGCAGTATGATGTCATCTCATATTGCCAAACGGCTGCTTCCCAGAGACTAGCCCACTACATCCACACACAGCTGCTTACCAACCCTGCAAGACCACGTTGCCATGGAAACTGCACTCCTTGGGAGAAAGAGATCAGGTTCCACACAGTGACGGTTTCCACGTCTGTCACACAGCCAGTCTATTTTTTATTAATTAATTGCATCTAGTAAATAAAGGACTGCTCTTTCTCACTGAAAGAAAATGTGTCAATGACCAGGTTTCGAACCTGGAGCTCAAGACTGCTTTAGCCCACTGAGCTATAGACCTAAGCATTTGCTCAGGGAGCTAACACGTGTCTTCAGGTGTCAGGCAAGGACACTCAAATCTGAGTGTATTACTGAACTACCACCCAAAAAATCAATGAAGAGATCCTGAGAGATAAAACTTGTTTATCTTCATTACCTCACTCTCATTATTTGTCTCCTAATCAATGATCCAGCGCACGGTCACACTGTCTGTCCTGCACATGACACTCAAACAAATGACTTGATCTGTTTGGGACTGATGGCTGTGTGGGACTGGAGCAAGCCTGCTGTAATTGGAGCTTGACTGTTATTAGGCTCCTCCTCTAAGTAGATTTGAACCCTACTTGCATTTAATATGACCCTTTCCTATCACAGTAACCCATCAATATTTTTGGAGAGCTTGGAGTTTACTGACACTAAAATCATAAAAGCACTTTAACAGCGGGCGGGCGGACGTTAAAAACCATTCATTGAGAACATGGAAGGAGGGGCTGCTTCTTGACCTTCAAACTGTGATTTCCATAACAATACCATTCCATGTAGTCTGACTCTGGTGTAGCCAATGAAAGCTCATGTTAAACCCAGCTACACAGTATATGATATACAGTCGGAAGTAATAATGGAACACATATTAGAATAAGGATTTTCACTGGGGTCTCAGTCGGGGGGGGATCTCACCCCATCCACCGCTAACGTGTAGCAGCACCCACTTAGATGATAGGTGGTGGCCATGTTGTAACAGAACACTCAAACCACACATCAGCTAGCGGTTACCGTGGAACAGCTGATTTGGACATTTAGTCTGGACATGTTTTTCGATCTCCAATGTCATTCTGTAGGGAGTACCATAGAGACAGAACATTGATCAGGATAACCTTGACATATGTCAGCTACAGAGGAAGATGCATGGCCTCCAGCCTACAGCATAACAAACACATTCACGAGATATGCCATCACACACACACACACCCCTTCCTTTCACTGGGAAGCCCCTACAAACAGATACATACACAAGCACACACAGACCAATATATCCTATATACAGTAAGTAACCTCCACCACACACCCAGCTGAGTAGCCTGACACCACTACTATCTCTTACCCATCACACCCAGCTAAGTAGCCTGCCACCACTACTATCTCTTACCCATCACACCCAGCTAAGTAGCCTGCCACCACTACAATCTCTTCCCCATCACACCCAGCTGAGTAGCCTGACACCACTATCTCTCCCCATCACACCCAGCTGAGAAGCCTGACACCACTATCTCTCCCCGTCACACCCAGCTGAGTAGCCTGACACCACTCTCTCCCCCATGACACCCAGCTGAGTAGCCTGCCACCACCACTATCTCTTCCCCATCACACCCAGCTGAGTAGCCTGCCACCACCGCTATCTCTACCCCATCACACCCAGCTGAGTAGCATGTCACCACTACTATCTCTTCCCGTCACACCCAGCTGAGTAGCCTGCCACCACTACTCTCTCTTACCCATCACACCCAACTGAGTAGCCTGCCACCACTACTATCTCTTCCCCATCACACTCAGCTGAGTAGCCTGCCACCACTACTCTCTTTCCCATCACACCCAGCTGAGTAGCCTGACACCACTATCTCTCCCCATCACACCCAGCTGAGAAGCCTGACACCACTATCTCTCCCCGTCACACCCAGCTGAGTAGCCTGACACCACTCTCTCCCCATGACACCCAGCTGAGTAGCCTGCCACCACCGCTATCTCTACCCCATCACACCCAGCTGAGTAGCATGTCACCACTACTATCTCTTCCCCATCACACCCAGCTGAGTAGCCTGCCACCACTACTATCTCTTCCCCATCACATCCAGCTGAGTAGCCTGACACCACTCTCTCCCTACCACACCCAGCTGAGTAGCCTGACACCACTACTATATCTCCCCATCACACCCAGATGAGTAGCCTGACACCACTACTATATCTCCCCATCACACCCAGCTGAGTAGCCTGACACCACTATCTCTCCCCCATCACACCCAGCTGAGTAGCCTGACACCACTACTATCTCTCCCTATCACACCCAGCTGAGTGGCCTGACACCACTACTATCTCTCCCCATCACACCCAGCTGAGTAGCCTGACACCACTACTATCTCTCCCTATCAAACCCAGCTGAGTGGCCTGACACCACTACTATCTCTCCCCATCACACCCAGCTGAGTGGCCTGACACCACTACTATCTCTCCCCATGCTGCTCATCTCCCTCGCAGGTTCCATCTCTCTCACACACCCCCACCTCCTCCTCCTCCTCTCCACAGTCCAGCCCCTCTACTTCCCCCTGCCTCCCTCCTCCTCTTCACAGCCCAGCCCCACTCCCTCCCCCTGCACGCCCCCTCCTCCTCCTCACAGCCCAGCCCCTCTACTTCCCCCCTGCCTCCCTCCTCTCCGTAGCCCAGCCCCTCTACTTCCCCCCTGCGTCCCTCCATAGCCCAGCCCCTCTACCCCCCCCCCCTGCGTCCCTCCATAGCCCAGCCCCTCTACCCCCCTGCTTCAGTACCATGCAGTGCAGTGCCTAGGGGCGAGTAATGACACCAACCCTCTGCTCCTGACACTGCAGGCCCACAGAGACACAGTCACAAATCATACTGGTAATCACAATCACAATCAAAATCACAGACACTTCATGCTTGAGGGTGCGAGTGGGTGAGAATGTATGTGTGTGTGTGCCTTTGCCCTTGGACCCACCACATTGATACTGTACTCTACTAATCAGCAGGTTTCCCCATCCTGTTTACACACTACTATCACTGTGGGGAAATCAATGAACACACCCACACTTAACAGAGGCTTACAGAGCACGACGGTCCTACCTCAGCAATGTTAACAGCTCAACACAAGCCTCCTCCCCTCCCTTGTCACATGGACATATCCAATGGGCTGGAATGGGCCATTATGGCTGGAACAGTCCATTATTATTGGGGGGCTAACAGGCCCATATAAGGAGAATGATGGAGACATTATAGTTTGCTGATGGGAGATGGGTGAGCTAAAAGGTTAACATTTGTCAATGTTATATTTATAGAAAAGTAATATTTATGTTTTGTTTGTCTGTTTCATAACTCTGGATTTATTACCAACATGATGAAGATCACAGATGTGAAGCCTGTATCAAGTTATTATTATGGTGATTCCTGGAACTCATTGTGGGTGTTTCATGTTCATCACCCTATCACCTCCCTAGTCAAATCAGCCTATCCCCTCCCTAGTCAAATCAGCCTATCCCCTCCCTAGTCAAATCAGCTTACCCCTGCCTAGTCAAATCAGCCTACCCCCTCCCTAGTCCAATCAGCCTACCCCTCCCTAGTCAAATCAGCCTATCCCCTCCCTAGTCAAATCAGCCTATCCCCTCCCTAGTCAAATCAGCCTATCCCCTCCCTAGTCAAATCAGCCTACCCCCTCCCTAGTCAAACACCCTATCCCCTCCCTACTCAATCACTCTATCCCCCATACTCAATCACCCTATCCCCCCTACTCAATCACCCTATCCCCTCCCTACTCAATCACTCTATCCCCCATACTCAATCACCCTATCCCCCCTACTCAATCACCCTATCCCCCCTACTCAAACACCATATCCCTCCCTACTCAATCACCCTATCCCCTCCCTACTCAAACACCCTATCCCCTCCCTACTCAATCACCCTATCCCTCCCTACTCAATCACCCTATCCCCTCCCTACTCAATCACCCTATCCCCTCCCTACTCAATCACCCTATCCCCTCCCTACTCAATCACCCTATCCCCTCCCTACTCAATCACCCTATCCCCCTACTCAATCACCCTATCCCCTCCCTACTCAAACACCCTATCCCCTCCCTACTCAATCACCCTATCCCTCCCTACTCAATCACCCTATCCCTCCCTACTCAATCACCCTATCCCCTCCCTACTCAATCACCCTATCCCCTCGCTACTCAATCACCCTATCCCTCCCTACTCAAACACCCTATCCCCTCCCTACTCAATCACCCTATCCCCTCGCTACTCAATCACCCTATCCCCTCCCTCAATCACCCTATCCCCCCTACTCAATCACCCTATCCCCTCCCTACTCAATCACCCTATCCCCCTCGCTACTCAATCACCCTATCCCCTCCCTACTCAAACACCCTATCCCCTCCCTACTCAATCACCCTATCCCCTCCCTACTCAATCACCCTATCCCCTCGCTACTCAATCACCCTATCCCCTCCCTACTCTCAAATCCCCCCTACTCAATCACCCTATCCCCTCCCACAATCACCCTATCCCCTCCCTACTCAATCACCCTATCCCCTCCTACTCAATCACCCTATCCCCTCCCTACTCAATCACCCTATCCCCCCCTACTCAATCACCCTATCCCCTCCCTACTCAATCACCCTATCCCCTCCCTACTCAAACACCCTATCCCCTCCCTACTCAACTCACTTAGATGCACTATTGTAAAGTGGCTGTTCCACTATGAATTCCCTCGCTCCCTACTCAATCACTCAATCACTCTATCCCCCCCTCAATCCCCTATCCCTACTCAATCACCCTATCACCCCCCTACTCAATCACTCTATCCCCTCCCTACTCTACTCAAATCACCCTATCCCCTCCCTACTCAATCACTCTATCCCCCCTACTCAATCACCCTATCCCCTCCCTACTCAATCACCCTATCCCCTCCCTACTCAATCACCCTATCCCCTCCTACTCAATCACCCTATCCCCTCCCTACTCAAACACCTATCCCCTCCCTACTCAATCACTCTATCCCCTCCCCTCCCTACTCAATCACCCTATCCCCTCCCTACTCAATCACCCTATCCCTCCCTACTCAATCACCCTATCCCCTCCCTACTCAATCACCCTATCCCCTCCCTACTCAAACACTCTATCCCCTCCTACTCAATCACCCTATCCTCCCTACTCAATCACCCTATACTCAATCACTCCCTACTCAATGGCTCACTCTATCCCCCCTACTCAATCACCCTATTCCACTGGATGTCAATCAAGGTACTCAAATATCACCCTATCCCCCCTACTCAATCACCCTATGTCAAACACCCTATCCCCTCCCTACTCAATCACTCTATCAGAAGGTGAAAGAGCGTCTGCTAAATGACTTAAATGTAATGTAAATGTAAATGTATCCCCCCTACTCAATCACTCTATCCCCCTACTCAATCACCCTATCCCCCCTACTCAAACACTCTATCCCCCCTACTCAAATCTCAACTATCCCCTCCCTACTCAATCACTCTATCCCCCCCCCTACTCCCCCCCCAATCACCCTATCCCCTCCCTACTCAATCACTCTATCCCCCCTACTCAATCACCCTATCCCCTCCCTACTCAATCACTCTATCCCCCCTACTCAATCACCCTATCCCCTCCCCTACTCAATCACTCTATCCCCTCCCTACTCAAACCCTATCCCCTCCCTACTCAATCACTCTATCCCTCCCTACTCAAACACCCTATCCCCTCCCTACTCAATCACTCTATCCCCTCCCTACTCAAACACCCTATCCCCTCCCTACTCAATCACTCTATCCCCCCCCCTACTCAATCACCCTATCCCTCCCTACTCAATCACTCTATCCCCCTACTCAATCACCCTATCCCTCCCTACTCAATCACTCTATCCCCCCCTACTCAATCACCCTATCCCCTCCCTACTCAATCACCCTATCCCCTCCCTACTCAATCACTCTATCCCCCCTACTCAATCACCCTATCCCCTCCCTACTCAATCACCCTATCCCCCCTACTCAATCACCCTATCCCCTCCCTACTCAATCACCCTATCCCCTCCCTACTCAATCACTCTATCCCCCCCTACTCAATCACCCTATCCCCTCCCTACTCAATCACCCTATCCCCTCCCTACTCAATCACTCTATCCCCTCCCTACTCAATCACCCTATCCCCTCCCTACTCAATCACTCTATCCCCTCCCCCCTACTCAATCACCCTATCCCCTCCCTACTCAATCACCCTATCCCCTCCCTACTCAATCACTACTCAATCCCCTCCCTACTCAAACACCCTATCCCCCCCCTACTCAATCACCCTATCCCCTCCCTACTCAATCACCCTATCCCTCCCTACTCAATCACCCTATCCCCTCCCTACTCAATCACCCTATCCCCTCGCTACTCAATCACCCTATCCCCTCCCTACTCAAACACCCTATCCCCCTACTCAATCACCCTATCCCTCCCTACTCAATCACCCTATCCCTCCCTACTCAATCACCCTATCCCCTCCCTACTCAATCACCCTATCCCCTCCCTACTCAATCACCCTATCCCCTCCCTACTCAATCACCTATCCCCCCCCAATCCCTACTCAACTCACCCTATCCCCTCCCTACTCAATCACTATCTCAATCACCCTATCCCCTCCCTACTCAATCACCCTATCCCTCGCTACTCAATCACCCTATCCCCTCCCCCTACTCAATCACCCTATCCCCTCCTACTCAATCACCCTATCCCCTCCCTACTCAAACACCCTATCCCCCCCCTACTCAAATCACCCTATCCCTCCCTACTCAATCACCCTATCCCCTCGCTACTCAATCACCCTATCCCTCCCTACTCAAACACTCTATCCCCTCCCTACTCAATCACCCTATCCCCTCGCTACTCAATCACCCTATCCCCTCCCTACTCAATCACCCTATCCCCCCTACTCAATCACCCTATCCCCTCCCTACTCAATCACCCTATCCCCTCCCTACTCAAACACTCTATCCCCTCCCTACTCAATCACCCTATCCCCTCCCTACTCAATCACCCTATCCCCCCTACTCAATCACTCTATCCCTCGCTACTCAAACACCCTTTCCCCTCCCTACTCAATCACTCTATCCCCCCTACTCAATCACCCTATCCCCTCCCTACTCAATCACCCTATCCCCTCGCTACTCAAACACCCTATCCCCTCCCTACTCAATCACTCTATCCCCTCCCTACTCAATCACTCTATCCCCTCCCTACTCAATCACCCTATCCCCTCCCTACTCAATCACCCTATCCCCTCGCTACTCAAACACCCTATCCCCTCCCTACTCAATCACTCTATCCCCCCTTAGATGCACTATTGTAAAGTGGCTGTTCCACTGGATGTCAGAAGGTGAATTCACCAATTTGTAAGTCGCTCTGGATAAGAGCGTCTGCTAAATGACTTAAATGTAATGTAAATGTAAATGTATCCCCTCCCTACTCAATAAATGTAAATGTATCCCTCCCTACTCAATCACCCTATCCCCCCCTACTCAATCACCCTATCCCCCCTACTCAAACACTCTATCCCCCCCCTACTCAATCACCCTATCCCCTCCCTACTCAATCACCCTATCCCCTCCCTACTCAATCACTCTATCCCCCCTACTCAATCACCCTATCCCCTCCCTACTCAATCACTCTATCCCCCCTACTCAATCACCCTATCCCTCCCTACTCAATCACTCTATCCCCTCCCTACTCAATCACCCTATCCCCTCCCTACTCAATCACTCTATCCCCTCCCTACTCAAACACCCTATCCCCTCCCTACTCAATCACTCTATCCCCCCTACTCAATCACCCTATCCCCTCCCTACTCAATCACTCTATCCCCCCCTACTCAATCACCCTATCCCCCCCTACTCAAACACTCTATCCCCCCCTACTCAATCACCCTATCCCCTCCCTACTCAATCACTCTATCCCCTCCCTACTCAATCACTCTATCCCCCCCTACTCAATCACCCTATCCCCTCCCTACTCAATCACTCTATCCCCCCTACTCAATCACCCTATCCCCTCCCTACTCAATCACTCTATCCCTCCCTACTCAATCACCCTATCCCCTCCCTACTCAATCACCCTATCCCCTCCCTACTCAATCACCCTATCCCCTCCCTACTCAATCACCCTATCCCCTCCCTACTCAATCACTCTATCCCCTCCCTACTCAATCACCCTATCCCCTCCCTACTCAATCACCCTATCCCCCCCTACTCAATCACCCTATCCCCTCCCTACTCAATCACCCTATCCCCTCCCTACTCAATCACCCTATCCCCTCCCTACTCAATCACTCTATCCCTCCTACTCAATCACCCTATCCCCTCCCTACTCAATCACTCTATCCCCTCCCTACTCAATCACCCTATCCCCTCCCTACTCAATCACTCTATCCCCTCCCTACTCAATCACCCTATCCCCTCCCTACTCAATCACCCTATCCCCTCCCTACTCAATCACTCTATCCCCTCCCTACTCAAACACCCTATCCCCTCCCTACTCAATCACTCTATCCCCTCCCTACTCAAACACCCTATCCCCTCCCTACTCAATCACTCTATCCCCTCCCTACTCAAACACCCTATCCCCTCCCTACTCAATCACTCTATCCCCCCCTACTCAATCACCCTATCCCCTCCCTACTCAATCACTCTATCCCCCCTACTCAATCACCCTATCCCTCCCTACTCAATCACTCTATCCCCCCTACTCAATCACCCTATCCCCTCCCTACTCAATCACTCTATCCCCCCTACTCAATCACTCTATCCCCCCCTACTCAATCACCCTATCCCCTCCCTACTCAATCACCCTATCCCCCCTACTCAATCACCCTATCCCCTCCCTACTCAATCACCCTATCCCCTCCCTACTCAATCACCCTATCCCCCCCTACTCAATCACCCTATCCCCTCCCTACTCAATCACCCTATCCCCTCCCTACTCAATCACCCTATCCCCTCCCTACTCAATCACCCTATCCCCTCCCTACTCAATCACTCTATCCCCTCCCTACTCAATCACCCTATCCCCTCCCTACTCAATCACCCTATCCCCTCCCTACTCAATCACTCTATCCCCTCCCTACTCAAACACCCTATCCCCTCCCTACTCAATCACTCTATCCCCTCCCTACTCAAACACCCTATCCCCTCCCTACTCAATCACTCTATCCCCTCCCTACTCAAACACCCTATCCCCTCCCTACTCAATCACTCTATCCCCTCCCTACTCAAACACCCTATCCCCTCCCTACTCAATCACTCTATCCCCTCCCTACTCAAACACCCTATCCCATCCCTACTCAATCACTCTATCCCCTCCAGCTACAGCTGGAGTGAGTGTGATGTTGTATAATCTGAAAGGAGGAGATGCTACAGTCCCCTCCTGCAGAACTAGGCTAGTAGTTACAGTTTCGCCAGACACCTCACGGAGAAGGCTGCACTGTGCCACTACTCTGATATACAAAGGTTTCCTGTCACTCAGCACATCTCGAACACCTGTTAAAAGTGTATGTCCTAATAGATTACACACACACCCTCAGCATGCAGTGATAACGAGGCGTGCATACACACAAACATACACACACACACAAACACACGGTGGGCTACTCACTGCAATGCGTAGCAGGGTCCCCTTGACGGCGGTCCATCTGTCCTGGCGGCGGTCGATGACCAGGATGAAGCCCACTCCAGACGCTGTCACACTGCAGGAGAGCGAAACACGGTCACCACAGCAACATGGATGTGTGTGTATGTTACCACGGTTACATGGATGTGTGTGTATGCGTGTATCCTCCTAATGACAGGACCCTTGACTGCGCCAAGATCACAGGCTATCCACAGGCAGTGGCATTAGAACGGCCCGCTCAATCCCTGTGTGTGTGTGTGTGTGTGTGTGTGTGTAGATTGTGTACAAAAATACCAGGAGAGTGTCGCTGGCAGCACACGTTTACATCTCAGTCAATTAGCAGATGCTCTTAACAAGAGTGACAACCACACACACAGAAATGTGAAAGAGTCAATGCTGCTGAGGTGGTCCATGCACATCAACACAGCCAGGAGAAAATCCATCATCCATCCATCACCCTGCCGTGCGCGCACACACACACACGGTAGAAAACACACTACCAAAATGTTGCCTCTTCCTCAGGTTAATCCCATTGATGTCACACGACAGGATACATCTGTTATTCCCAAATGTTATTCCCAAAACCTCCTCAATAGAATGTCATCTCCTTCTCCCATTCCTTTTCTCTGTTATTCAGGTTTTCCCTCTCTGCAGATCCTGTTTGTTATGCACCAGCGTTCTGTTTACAGCTCTGATAGAATGGGAGCCAACCACCAAGCCCCCCCCCGAGAACAACGCTCCTCTGCCTACCCGCTTCTCTACACCAGCCAATCAACTCAGCCCTGCATCTCCTGCTGCTCCCCCGTAGCCTATCACAGAGCAGCATATGGGTGATGGACAGCGGTGGCGGGAGTGTGTTTGAATGGCTCATAAGCAGAGGGGGGCGGGACATCTGATGGAGAATGAGATGGGATCCATCCCCCTTTATCTGGTAGGTGAGGGAACTGCAAAATTGTCATTAATGCAATTGCCGCATGACAGTAGTGCGCGTACACACACACACCTTTCTCTTTCTCTCTCTCTCTCTCTCTCTCTCTCTCTCTCTCTCTCTCTCCTCCCTCCCTCTCCTCTCCCTCTCCCAGCATGTGTGTTGGCAGTGAGGAGAGCAGAGGTAAAGGACAAGGAGGAAGCCAAAGAGATAAGGAGAGAGAGATTTATAGAAATAAAAGGTAGAGATGAACAGAGAGAGAGGGAGAGGGAGAGGACAAAGAGAAAAATGAGAGGAGAAAGTGAGAGAAAGAGGAGAGAGCATGCATCTTGAAAAACAGATGGTGATATGATTTTATCCAGTGGTACTAATCAGGACCGTCCATAGGGCTGAACTGGCAGCAAGATGGATGTTTCTCTATAGGACACTGTGTTAAATACAACACTGATTCAGATATAAACTCATAATAATTATACACCCAGGACACCCCGTCTACACCCCCACAATACCCCCTCTTTCTCTTTTATATCTCCTCTTCGAGCTCCCTCTTTCTACCCCCTTACAGTCACTCACGCTTTTGGTCTGGTGAGCGCTAGAGAGAGAGAGAGAGAGAAAGCAAGAGTGAGAGAGAAAGGGAGAGGCACAGAGAAAGAGAAGGAAAACGAGGGAAGCTAGCTAGAGAGCACAATAGAGAAAGAAAGCACCCCCTCTCTCTCCTCTCAATTCAATTCAAGGGGCTTTATTGGCATGGGAAACATATGCTAACATTGCCAAAGCAAGTGAGGTAGATAATATACAAAAGTGAAATAAACAATAAAGACGAACAGTAAACATTACACTCACAGAAGTTACAAAATAATCAAATACATTACAAATGTCATATTATGTATATATACAGTGTTGTAACGATGTGCAAATAGTTAAAGTACAAAAGAGAAAATAAATAAGCATAAATATGGGTTGTATTTACAATGGTGTTTGTTCTTCACTGGTTGACCTTTTATTGTGGCAACAGCTCACAAATCTTGCTGCTGTGATGGCACACTGTGGTCTGTGGTATTTCACCCAATAGACATGGGAGTTTATCAAAATCGGGTTTGTTTTCAAATTCTTTGTGGATCTGTGTAATCTGAGGGAAATATGTCTCTCTAATATTGTCATACATTGGGCAGGAGGTTAGGAAGTGCAGCTCATGTTCAACCTCATTTTGTGGGCAGTGTGCACATAGCCTGTCTTCTCTTGAGAGTCAGGTCTACATATGGCGGCCTTTCTCAATAGCAAGGCTATACTCACTGAGTCTGTACATAATCAAAGCTTTCCTTAAGTTTGGGTCAGTCACAGAGGTCAGGTATTATGCCACTGTGTATTCTCTGTTTAGGGCCAAATAGCATTCTAGTTCTCATTTTTTTGTTAATTCTTTCCAATGTGCCAAGTAATTATCTTTCTGTTTTCTCATGATTTGGTTGGGTCTAATTGTGTTGCTGTCCTGGGGCTCTGTGGGGTGTGTTTGTGTTTGTGAACAAAGCCCCAGGACCAGCTTGCTTAGGGGACTCTTCTCCAGGTGAAGGATTTGTTATGGAAGGTTTGGGAATCACTTCCCTTTAGGTGGTTGTTGAATATAACGGCTCTTTTCTGGATTTTGATAATTAGCAGATATCGGCCTAATTCTGCTCTGCATGCATTATTTGGTATTGTTGCAATGGATCTCTTCATCGTCTAACGACGAGTATGAAATATCGGACCAATGCGCAGCGTGTTAAGTGTCCATGTTCATTTATTAACTGAACACACAAAATAAAATAACGAAGTGAATGGAAGAAACGAAACAGTTCTGTAAGGTGACATACACTAAACAGAAAACAACCACCCACAAACAAGAGTGGGAAAACAGGCTACTTAAGTATGGTTCGATTGACAGCTGCCTCTGATTGGGAACCATACCAGGCCAAACACATAGAAATACAAAACATAGAACAAAAACATTGAATGCCCACCCCAACTCACGTCCTGACCCCACCCCCCCAAAGTTGCAGACTCTGGCCGCAAAACCTAACCCCATAGGGGAGGGTCTGTGTGGGCATCTGTCCGCGTTGGCAGTTCTGGCGCGGGACGTGGACCCCACTCCACCATAGTTTTAGCCCACTTAAGTGGCGCCTTTGGAGCGGCGTCCCTCGCCGCCGACCTTGGACTGGGGACCCTTGCAGCGGGCCCCGAATTGACGGGAGAATCCGGCAGTGCCGGATAGGCAGGAGACTCTGGCAGCGCCGGCGTGAAGGGAGACTCCAGCAGCGCCGGCGTGAAGGGCTCCGGCAGCCGCTGGACAGGAGGGAGAGTCCGGAAGCGCTGGACAGGAGGGAGAGTCCGGAAGCGCTGGACAGGAAGGAGAGTCCGGAAGCGCTGGACAGGAGGGAGAGTCCGGAAGCGCTGGACAGGAGGGAGACTCCGGAAGCGCTGGAAAAGAGGGAGCACCTGGAGGGAGGAGACGTGGAGACAGCCTGGTGCGTGGGGCTGCCACTGGAGGCCTGGTGCGTGGAGGAGGCACCAGATGGACCGGACCGTGGAGGCGCACTGGAGGTCTCAAACACAGAGCCTGCACAACCTGTCCTGGCTGGATACTCCCCGTAGCCTGGCAAGTACAGCGGGGTGGAACAGACCGCACTGGGCTGGGCTGTGCTGGTGAACCGGGGACACCGTGCGTAGGGCTGGTGCCATGTAACCCGGGCCGAACAGAAGCACTGGAGACCAGATGCGCTGAGCCGGCTTCATTGCTCCTGGCTCGATGCCCACTCTAGCCCGGCCGATACGAGGAGCTGCAATGTAGCGCACCGGGCTATGCCTGTGCGCCTCGCGGCATAACACGGTGCCTGCCCGGTCCACCTCTCTCCACGGTAAGCACGGGGAGTTGGCTCAGGTCTCCTACCTGACTTAGCCACACTCCCTGTGTGCCACCCCCAAGAAATGTTTTGGCTTCCTTGCCAGCCGTGCTCCCTCAAAGCGCTAGCTCCCTTTACCTGCTGCCTCCGCTCTCCTGGCTAAGTCCTCATAATGCCGCCGCTCGGCTTTGGCTGCCTGCAGCTCTTCCCTGGGGTGGCGATATTCCCCAGCCTGTGCCCAGGGTCCCCTACCGTCCAAAATCTCCTCCCATGTCCAGGAGTCCAGAACCCTCTGCTCCTGGTTACCATGCTGCTTGGTCCGGTTGTGTTGGGTGGCTCTGTAACGGATCTGATGACGAGTATGAAATATCGGACCAATGCGCAGCGTGTTAAGTGTCCATGTTAATTTATTAACTGAACACACAAAACAAAATACCGAAGTGAATGGAAGAACGAAACAGTTCTGCAAGGTGACATACACTAAACAGAAAACAACCACCCACAAACAAGAGTGGGAAAACTGGGGACTGGGTATGGTTCTCAATCAGAGACAACGATTGACAGCTGCCTCTGATTGGGAACCATACCAGGCCAAACACAAGGAAGTACCAAACATAGAACAAAAACATTGAATGCCCACCACAACTCACGCCCTGACCAACCTAAAATAGAAACATACAAAAGGAACTAAGGTCAGGACGTGACAGTTGTACGTTGTACACTGAGGATATTTTTACAGAATTCTGCATGCAGTCTCAATTTGGTGTTTGTCCCATTTAGTGAATTCTTGGTTGGTGAGCGGATCCCATACCTCACAACCATAAAGGGCAATTTGTTCTAACTGATTAAAGTATTTTTTTAGACAGATCCTAATTGTTATGTCGAATTGTATGTTCCTTTTGATGGCATAGAATGCTCTTCTTGCCTTGTCTCTCAGATCGTTCACAGCTTTGTGGAAGTTATCTGTGGCGCTGATGTTTAGGCCAAGGTATGTATAGTTTTTTGTGTGCTCTAGCGCAATGGTGTCGAGATGGAATTTGTATTTGTGGTCCTGGCGACTGGACCTTTTTTGGAACACCATTATTTTGGTCTTACTGAGATTTTACTGTCAGGGCCCAAGTCTGGCTGAATCTGTGCAGAAGATCTAGGTGCTGCTGTAGGCCCTCCTTGGTTGGGGACAGAAGCACCAGATCATCAGCAAACAGTAGACATTTGACTTCATATTCTAGTAGGGTGAGGCCGGGTGCAGCAGACTGTTCTAGTGCCCTCGCCAATTTGTTGATATATATGTTGAAGAGGGTGGGCATTAAGCTGCATCCCTGTCTCACCCCACGGCTCTGTGGGAAGAAATGTGTGTGTTTTTTGCCTATTTTAACCGCACACTTGTTGTTTGTGTACATGGATTTACAATGTTGTATGTTTTTTCCCAAACACCACTTTCCATCAATTTGTATAGCAGACCCTCATGCCAAAGTGAGTTGAAGGCTTTTTTGAAATCAACAAAGCATGAGAACACTTTGCCTTTGTTATGGTTTGTTTGTTTGTCAATTAGGGTGTGCAGGGTGAATACGTGGTCTGTCGTATGATAATTTGGTAAAAATCCAATTTGACATTTGCTCAGTGCATTGTTTTCACTGAGGAAATGTACAAGTCCGCTGTTAATGATAATGCAGAGGATATTCCCAAGGTTGCTGTTGACGCATATCCCACGGTAGTTATTGGGGTCAAATTTGTCTCCACTTTTGTGGATTGGGGTGATCAGTCCTTGGTTCCAAATATTGGGGAAGATGCCAGAGCTGAGGATGATGTTAAAATAGTTTTAGTATAGCTAATTGGAATTTGTTGTCTGTATATTTGATCATTTCATTGAGGGTTGGAGAGTTTTTATTTTGTCCTGTAGTTCCTTCAAGGTAATTGGACATACACCTCGTGTACCAGGACATACACCACGTGTACCAGGACCTACACCTCGTGTACCAGGACATACACCTCGTGTACCAGGACATACACCACGTGTACCAGGACATACACCACGTGTACCAGGACATACACCTCGTGTACCAGGACATACACCTCGTGTACCAGGACATACACCTCGTGTACCAGGACATACACCTCGTGTACTAGGACATACACCTCGTGTACCAGGACATACACCACGTGTACCAGGACATACACCTCGTGTACCAGGACATACACCACGTGTACCAGGACATACACCTCGTGTACTAGGACATACACCTCGTGTACCAGGACATACACCACGTGTACCAGGACATACACCTCGTGTACCAGGACATACACCTCGTGTACCAGGACATACACCTCGTGTACCAGGACATACACCTCGTGTACCAGGACATACACCACATGTACCAGGACATACACCTCGTGTACCAGGACATACACCTCGTGTACCAGGACATACACCTCGTGTACCAGGACATACACCACGTGTACCAGGACACACACAGGACATACACCTACGTGTATACCAGGACATACACCTCGTGTACCAGGACATACACCTCGTGTACCAGGACATACACCTCATGTACCAGGACATACACCACGTGTACCAGGACATACACCTCGTGTACCAGGACATACACCTCATGTACCAGGACATACACCACGTGTACCAGGACATACACCTCGTGTACCAGGACATACACCTCGTGTACCAGGACATACACCACGTGTACCAGGACATACACCACGTGTACCAGGACATACACCTTGTGTACCAGGACATACACCTCGTGTACCAGGACATACACCACGTGTACCAGGACATACTCCTCGTGTACCAGGACATACACCACGTATACCAGGACATACACCTCATGTACTAGGACATACACCTCGTGTACCAGGACATACACCTCGTGTACCAGGACATACACCACGTGTACCAGGACATACACCAGGACATACAGGACATACACCTCGTGTACCAGGACATACACCTCGTGTACCAGGACATACACCACGTGTACCAGGACATACACCTCGTGTACCAGGACATACACCTCGTGTACCAGGACATACACCACGTGTACCAGGACATACACCACGTGTACCAGGACATACACCTCGTGTACCAGGACATACACCTCGTGTACCAGGACATACACCACGTGTACCAGGACATACACCTCATGTACCAGGACATACACCTCATGTACCAGGACATACACCTCGTGTACCAGGACATACACCACGTGTACCAGGACATACACCACGTGTACCAGGACATACACCACGTGTACCAGGACATACACCACGTATACCAGGACATACACCTCATGTACCAGGACATACACCTCGTGTACCAGGACATACACCTCATGTACTAGGACATACACCACATGTACCAGTTGCAGCAACGTTGAGGTGTAATATAGATGCCAACTATAATGGTTAAGATACAGTCCTGCATAAGACAAGTTCACTTTGTTGTAGGGAGATTCATTGTTCTGTTCAGACAAAGGAACTGTGAAAATAGTTCTACACTGACATCTGCTGGTAGCATTGTTACCACACCACTTCCTCAACTATACAAAGTAATGACAAGCTCAAGCATCAGAGTGTGCAATGCATTGTGTGTGTCACCTGGGCACACTGGTCAGGTAGGTCAGCACGTTGTGGAACTCTTCCTCCTGGAGCTCGCCAAAAGCAGGGAATTCTGGGAACACGATGATGGGACTGCCGTTCTCAGCTCGGCCCCCTGGGAAAGAAATTGGGGACGTTTGATTGATTAATTGATTCAATTTGCTCAACAAGGAAATAATTTTGCCCTCAACTAGAAAGCACATACAACCCCCCATATCCCCCTTTCAGACCTGCACAGAATAGACATAGTGACAAGCTTTGGAATCCTTTTATTTAATGTGTTTTAAAACGTTCATGTACACCATATTCATAATGTCCATTACTCTTCTGATAGATATAGCTAACATACCCCAGTGGAATGAACACACAGAGCAGCGGTTCCAGCCTCTCCTTGGGGACCCTCAGCTGTTCCATGTATTTGAACTATTCCACAGTTAGCAAACCGGATTCAACTTGTCAGCTAATCATCAAGCCCTTTGTGAAACGTCTGGGGGTCCCGATGAGAGGTTTTGAGAACCATTGACCCAGAGGAATCATGTGACGGTCTGAGTGGGGGAGGGGAAGATTAGAGGATGAGATATAGGATCTGTCTTCTCTCACAGAGCCTGGTGTTACTGCGGCTCTGCAGGCTGCAATAATAGTCTTTTCTATTTTTATTCTTCCTTTTTAACTCTGCATTGTCAGGAAAGGACTCGCGAGAAAGCGTTTCACAGTAAATCCTACACCCGTTGTATTCGGCGCCTGTGACAAATCAAATTTGACTTGATTTAGTGCTAGAGGAGGGTACAGGGAATGAGAAATTAACAGGTGTGAGTAGAGAGAAACAGACAGGCGGTCTGTGTGAATCTCTGCACCAGCCATGCCACTAGAGCAGAACCAGAGCACTGTGCCCTGATCCATCTGGCACCAGACGTGTCACTAGAGCAGAACCAGAGCACTGTGGCCTGATCCATCTGGCACCAGCCGTGCCACTAGAGCAGAACCAGAGCACTGTGCCCTGATCCATCTGGCACCAGACGTGTCACTAGAGCAGAACCAGAGGTTAATGATTACAACACAAAATGATTACAACACAAAACAAGGCCTGGGGACACAGACAACCCCCAGGGGAGAGGACATACAGAGAGAACCTGGAAGGAACAGGAACACAGCGGGAGTCTTGAATGACACAGCTAAAACAGTATCGCTGCGTCACACTCTCACCCGCTGGGCATGGAGTCATTCTAGTGGCGTACCAAGGCTGTAGCGTAGAAGTATGAATTACAACGAGACCAAGGGTCATCTTCATCAGACTTAGCTGTGTGCTCATGTGACTCCTCATCAGAGGGTGGGCAGCTGTCATGAACACACACACACACGCACACGCACACACACACGCACACACGCGCATCATCCCTGGCAGTCACGGAGTTATTAAACACACTGACAGAGAGATGTGAAGACAAACAGACTCTACACAGACTGTACGCAACCTAAGAAAGGTTCCCGGGCAAGACATGTAACAGCAACCATAAAACAGTTAGGAGCTGAACCTCGTGAAATTCAGTTAGGAGCTGAACCTCGTGAAATTCAGTTAGGAGTTGAACCTCGTGAAATTCAGTTAGGAGCTGAACCTCGTGTTAGGAGCTGAACCTCGTGAAATTCAGTTAGGAGCTGAACCTCGTGAAATTCAGTTAGGAGCTGAACCTCGTGAAATTCAGTTAGGAGCTGAACCTCGTGAAATTCAGTTAGGAGCTGAACCTCGTGAAATTCAGTTAGGAGCTGAACCTCGTGAAATTCAGTTAGGAGCTGAACCTCGTGAAATTCAGTTAGGAGCTGAACCTCGTGAAATTCAGTTAGGAACTGAACCTCGTGAAATTCAGTTAGGAACTGAACCTCGTGAAATTCAGTTAGGAACTGAACCTTGTGAAATCCATTTAGAGACACACACACACACACTCTCGCTCTCAACGGGTGGAGTGTTAAATTCAGTCACACACTCAGCAGCCAATCACAGCAGCACATAGTGCCACACACACACTTGGCTCTTCTAACTGTTGCCGGGCCAGGTTGCCAAGTGGATCGCAGTGTCGATTAATTATTCACGGGCCGTCTCCGTGCCGTTATTATCCGTGGTAACCCGATGTAGGGCCCTATCTGGGTTGGCATCGCCGTAGTAACGGAACAAACAGAGTTGGCCCAACTCTTTGGAAATATGGGTCTGGTGTGGAACGGTTTTCCTCAGTTTACCCCCAAAGGTCGGATCATTGCAAAAGTCTTAGTTTAGTTAAGTCCTTTAGTTAAGTCATACAACAGAAATCAGTTTGAACAACACTGCTGTACTCTATCTGGCAGCCAGAGTGCTATTCCTGTACTTTTATAAATAGGAAAATGCTGACAGATTATGTTGTGATGTTTAGGCCAGCTACTTCACTCAGCTACTTCACTCATATAGTGTGATATGATTGCTGCTCCATCAGTGGCTGTGTCAGCTTTGGGGATGGTTCACTGTTATTAGCTTCAGCCATATTGCTTAAGCTTTTTCCATCTGTGAAGGGAGATCTTCAAGGGCCTTGGCATAGCGTTGGGATTGGCTCACTCGGATGTTTGGGATTGAACCACTATGAGAGGTAACTATGAAGGAGGGAGCGATGGAGGGAAAAAGACTGACCTGAGAGGAAAGCAAACCGTTTCCTGAGGTCAGGATCGATGTCTGCAGCAAACAGACGATCACTCTCCTGCTGCATGATGTCATCTGGAAGATAAGAGACAAAACACATCAACTACAGTTACAGTAACATACAGTATTTACAACAAGAGATGACAGATACAGTAACATACAGTATTTACAACAATAGATGACAGTTACAGTAACATACAGTATTTACAACAAGAGATGACAGATACAGTAACACAGTATTTACAACAATGGATGACAGTTACAGTAACATACAGTATTTACATTAATAGATGACAGTTAGTAACATACAGCATTTACAATAAGGAGAGGCTGAGGAGGAGAGAAGGGTAGAGGGAGAGGAGAGAGGCCTAGGAGGGGAGAGGAGAGAGGCCGCGGAGGGGAGAGGAGAGAGGCCGAGGAGGGGAGAGGAGAGACCCACTGACCCACTTCTCAAGGAGAAGTCCCCCCAAATCCCAACTTTTCTTCAACTTTCAGTCCCAGTCTCAGTGAGGAAGAGAGGGGGGAGAGGAGAGACCCACTGACCCACTTCTCAAGGAGAAGTCCAAAACAGATTATTATAATCCACTGTGCATGGAGAGGGGAAGAAATACTAATCCCTCCTCTCAGCCTCTCCCCTCCTCCCCTCTCTCCTCCTCCCCTTAGCCTCTTCCCTCTTTCCTCCCCCCAGCCTCTCTCCTCCTCCCCTCTTTCCTCCTCCCCTCAGCCTCTCTCCTCCTCCCCTCTTTCCTCCCCCTCCCTCCTCCCCTCCCCCTCCTCCTCCCCTCTCTCCTCCTCCCCTCAGCCTCTCCCCTCCTCCCCTCTCTCCTCCTCCCCTCAGCCTCTTCCCTCCTCCCCTCCTCCTCCTCCCCTCAGCCTCTCCCCCCTCCTCCTCCTCCTCAACCCCTCCCCCCTCCCCCTCTCTCCTCCTCCCCTCCCCCCCCTCCTCCCCTCTCTCCTCCTCCCCTCAGCCTCTCCCCTCTCCCCTCCTCCCCTCCCCTCCTCCTCTCCCTCCTCCCCCCTCTCCTCCTCCCCTCAGCCTCTCCCCTCTCCCCTCCTCCCCTCTCCCTCCTCCCCCTCTCTCCTCCTCCCCTCAGCCTCTCTCCCTCCTCCCCCTCTCTCCTCCTCCCCTCAGCCTCTCCCCTCCCTCCTCCCTCTCCTCCTCCCCTCAGCCTCTCCCCTCCTCCCCTCTCACCTCCTCGCCTCAGCCTCTTCCCTCCCCTCAGCCTCTCCCCTCCTCCTCCCCTCAGCCTCTTCCCTCTTTCCTCCCCCCAGCCTCTCTCCTCCTCCCCTCAGCCTCTCCCCTCAGCCTCTCCTCTCTCCTCCTCCCCTCAGCCTCTTCCCTCTTTCCTCCCCCCAGCCTCTCTCCTCCTCCCCTCAGCCTCTTCCCTCCCCCAGCCTCTATCCTCCTCCCCTCAACCTCTCCCTCTTTCCTCCCCCCAGCCTCTTTCCTCCCCCAGCCTCTCTCCTCCTCCCCTCAGTCTCTTCCCTCTTTCCTCCCCCCAGCCTCTCTCCTCCCCCCAGCCTCTCTCCTCCCCCCTCTGCCTCTCTCCTCTCCCCTCCCCTCTCCCCTCCTCGGCCTCTCCCCTCTCTCCTCCTCCCCTCATCTCTCCTCTCTCCTCCTCCCCTCCCCTCTCCCCTCCTCGGCCTCTCCCCTCTCTCCTCCTCCCCTCATCTCTCCTCTCTCCTCCTCCCCTCATCTCTCCCCTCCTCGGCCTCTCCCTCTCTCCTCCTCCCTCATCCTCTCCCCCTCAGCCTCTCCCCTCTCTCCTCCTCCCCTCTCTCAGCCTCTCCCCTCTTTCCTCCCCCAGCCTCTCTCCTCCCCTCAGCCTCTCTCCTCTCCCCTCCTCGGCCTCTCCCCTCTTCCCCTCTCTCAGCCTCTCTCCTCCTCCCCTCAGCCTCTCCCCTCTTTCCTCCCCCCAGCCTCTCTCCTCCCCTCAGCCTCTCTCCCTCCCCTCCTCGGCCTCTCTCCTCCCCTTCTCCCCTCATCCTCTCCCCTCTCTCAGCCTCTCTCCTCCTCCCTTCAGCCTCTCCCCTCTTTCCTCCCCCCAGCCTCTCTCCTCCCCTCAGCCTCTCTCCTCTCCCCTCCTCGGCCTCTCTCCTCCCCTTCTCCCCTCAGCCTCTCCCCTCTCTCCTCCTCTCGCTTCCTCACTTAGACCGGGACTGAAAGTTGGAGGAAAGGGGAGATTTGGGGGGACTTCTCCTTGAGAAGTGGGTCAGTGGTTCCTCTGCTCCTCTCTCTGTCATGTCATTCCAGGTGTCTGTGTGACTAATACTATGCTCTATTAATGTAAATACTGTATGTTACTGTCATCTATTGTTGTAAATACTGTATGTTACTGAATCTGTCATCTATTGTTGTAAATACTGTATGTGCCTGTCTGTGTGAGTGAGTGAGTGAGTGAGTGAGTGAGTGAGTGAGTGAGTGAGTGAGTGAGTGAGTGAGTGTGAGTGAGTGAGTGAGAGAGAGAGAGTGAAAGGCTAGTGGAAAGAGAAGGGTTGTTTGGGGGGTATGGTAGTGGTCCTGTGAATTGACAATGCTGTGTGTGTGTGTGAGATGCGGTGTGTTCGCTGGCAGTAGGGGAGTGTACTGGTGAGAGGTGAGGGTGGTTGCAGGGGGGTAGTGTATTGGTGAGAGGTGAGGGTGGTTGCAGGGGGGTAGTGTACGGTGAGAGGTGAGGGTGGTTGCAGGGGGTAGTGTACGGTGAGAGGTGAGGGTGGTTGCAGGGGGTAGTGTACGGTGAGAGGTGAGGGTGGTTGCAGGGGGTAGTGTACGGTGAGAGGTGAGGGTGGTTGCAGGGGTTAGTGTACTGGTGAGAGGTGAGGGTGGTTGCAGGGGGTAGTGTACGGTGAGAGGTGAGGGTGGTTGCAGGGGGTAGTGTACGGTGAGAGGTGAGGATGGTTGCAGGGGGTAGTGTACGGTGAGAGGTGAGGGTGGTTGCAGGGGGTAGTGTACTGGTGAGAGGTGAGGGTGGTTGCAGGGGGTAGTGTACGGTGAGAGGTGAGGGTGGTTGCAGGGGGTAGTGTACGGTGAGAGGTGAGGGTGGTTGCAGGGGGTAGTGTACTGGTGAGAGGTGAGGGTGGTTGCAGGGGGCAGTGTATGGTGCTGTGGCACCATGTGTGCTGAGGGATGGGATCAGAGTACTAAACAAACACATAGTTCAATGTGTTTCTCCAGTTTTAGTATGATCTGTAACAGTCACTGAAGACATTGGCCAACATCTTCTGACATCACTGGTATTTTCAGGGTCTTTATGCCAGGGATTAAACATGCACTCTTCCCCACTACCCACCTCCCTCCCTCCATCTTTTAGTGTGTCTAGGCCCTGCCTGGGAAACGAATCCCACTGATTGTCCCAGTGAAAGCCACCGATGTTTCTCACACCAGGGCAGAGTGAACCACAAACCCACACATCTACCCACATAGGCTGAAAGAGCATCAAAGGATCACCAAGGTATGTTGAGACATTGACGGTTGCATGAACACCAACTCTCACACAAACGGTAGAGAGAGACCATTGTTTCAACAACAGTAGCATCTCCAGGATAAAGAGCTTATAAACACCCATCAGGTGTGGAAACACTCCACTGTGTAGTAACTAACTCTCTTGCCAGCAAAGCGCTGTGTGTTTACTCTGTCAGTGGGTCATTAAACCAGGCTTTTCATCTGTCTAGATATAGCCACGGTGCAGTGGCGACCTGTCATTCAAGGGGTGGTTGCAGTTTGGAGCCCCAACTGTATATCAGTTTGCAAACAATGTTAAAAAATTGTCTCTATTTTGCTTTTTAAAATTATTTCATTATTTATTTTTGTTATTTTACCCCTTTTTTCTCCCCAATTTTGTGGTATCCAATTGGTAGTTACAGTCTTGTCTCATCACTGCAACCCCCGTGCGGACTCGGGAGAGGCGAAGGTCGAGAGCCAATGCGTCCTCTGAAACACGACCCAACCAAGCTGCACTGCTTCTTGACACAATGCATATAAAACCCAGAAGCCAGCCGTACACCTGGCGACCTGGTCAGCGTGCACTGCGCCCGGCCCGCCACAGGAATCACTAGCGCACGATGAGACAAGGATTCCCCTGCCGGCCAAACCCTCCCTATCCCGGACGACGCTGGGCCATTTGTGCGCCGCCCCATCGGCCTCCCAGTCGCGGCCGGCTGCGACAGAGCCTGGGCTCGAACCCCGAGTCTCTGGAAGCACAGCACTGAGATGCAGTGCCTTAGACCACTGTGCCACCCGGGATAACCTTTTTTTGCTTTCTTGAGAAAGGCAGCTCCAAAATGCATGTGTTTCAGCCGAGCTCAGTGCTTTCTGTGGTGGTGGTGGGGCAGCCAGCGTAGGTGGTTGGTTGTTGGTAGTTGCGCCGTGATTGGCTCAGTGTTCTGTCACTCATGGGAACACTGCGTCACCACAAAATCTACAGGTAGAGCTCGAAAAGTCAAGCCCCTGGGGTGCTGCCATAGAGTTACATTAGAAGTGCCCATCCAAGAAGGCTCAAGGTCAAAAGCCACAGATAAAATGATGTCAAATCCCCTTATATCTACCGTAGTTTTGATTGGACTGATCATATCAACATCATACTTTCAAAATCTTAGCTAGCAGTCATCATCATGAATCAATGAAGTTTATTTATAAAGCCCTTTTCACATCAGTCAATGTCACAAAGTGCTATACAGAAACCCAGCCTAAAACCCCAAACAGCAAGCAATGCAGATGTAGAAGCTCGGTGGCTAGGAAAACCTCCCCAGAGTGGCCGGATCCTAGGAAGAAACCTAGAGAGGAACTAGGCTATGTGGGGTGGCCAGTCCTCTTCTGGCTGTGCTGGGTGGAGATTATAAGAGAACATGGCCAAGATGTTCAGATGTTCATAGATGACCAGAATCAAGTCGACAATCTACTGGCAAATCCTTATCATATGAAGAGATATGAAAGATAAAACGTATCGGTGCTCAACGGTCATGAAAATTACACAACAAGTTGGAAATCGCAAATTCAACAATGAGTGGTTTGGAAGGAATCAGTGGCTAACTGCAAGTGTTACAAAGCAATCACTAGCTTGCTATTCAGACGAGTGGGCATGTGGTCCAAGTCTGGGTTTAAGGGTCTCTTTTCCAAGCTTAAAAGGATAAACATTCAACACTATGGTTGAATACATTGGCCATGCTGTCAAACCAACATGACTTGTGCCGCGTTCAAAACAACTGGAAACTCGTAACTGGAAACTGGGAACTCTGAACAAGCTCCGACTGGGAAAATACGGTCATACAACTCGGGCCTCTTTCTTGAGCTCCGACCTGAAGATCACTGATGTCATGATTCAACCTGGGTTTTTTCTGAGTTCCCAGTTGTCTTGAAAGCACCATAAATCCAGAGAATGCCAGACTTTGAGGACAAAGTTTAATGACAAAATTCGCCCACGAAGGACCGCGGCGCCACCTTCCTGTTGAAGTGAGCACAGCACAACAAGGTGAGTCCAAAAATGTCTTGTATGCTGCTACATCAATGATGTAATATGCCAGGGTGTCGTGGCCATAGAGAGGCTTTTATTCTCTATTTTAGTAGGCCAGGGTGTGACGAGGGTGGGCATTCTAGTTTCTTTATTTCTATTTCTTTGTTTTTGGCCGAGGGTGGTTCCCAATCAGAGGCAGCTGTCTATCGTTGTCTCTGATTGGGAATCATACTTAGGCAGCCTTTTCGTCTTTCACTTTGTAATTTTGTTTGAGTGTTTTGATAAATAAAAATCATGAACACTTACCACGCTGCGCTTTGGTCTGGTCCTCATTCCGACGAGAACCGTAACATATGTACACATAGGTAACATATATACACTGTAGCTAAGAAAGTAATGCAAAGTGTATGTTATGTCGCAAGCTGTTAGTAGCCCATGTGCCTCACTCTAATAATTTGTTCTTTTTCCCCTCATAATTCCGCCTACTGTTCTGACTTGGTGGTGCACATGTAGCCTATAGCCTGTTTTAGATTAATGTAATCATGAATATTGTAAGAGCTTTTATGGTCTGCTTATATGTCTCCTTTATTTATCCTACGGTTCTGACTTGGTGTACCGGGAGAATACTGTAAGAACGGCCCATGTTCTGAATTCTGTCGGTGTACCTTTCAAAAGTGCTGAACAAATAGTTATATTCACTATGTCTGTCCTAGCTCGGTCATTAATGTATTAATAGAAATTGTCTCTTATCCTTTCGTCGGCCCATTTGTACATCTCAATTGTCAACAGAAACCACATTTGTTTAAGCAAGTCAGCCATATCAGCTTTGTGTTTTGAAAGGCCAGTAAATGAGGCTGAATGAACTGTTTTGCTGCCAGACAAGGCTTTGCTGATAACCAGGTGTAGCAGTGGTAAGGTGTTGGGACAGCTTTATGGAGGCCCTAACAGTTTGTGTGCACCGTTTGCCACCGTTATAATGCAATTAATGTATTGTTTAGTATTGTGTAGTGTGGCTTTGTTGGCATGCATACGTTTTTTCTTGAGTTTGCCCCACCAAGATTTACATGCTAAAATCGCCACTGCCAAGGTGAGCTTAAAACAAAAACTTTATTACTCTCTATTCTTAACTAATTTTAATAAAAACTATTTGCAGTGATGATAAATTGCTTCGAACTAATGCTTATGCACCTGTTTAGGTTTGATACCATGCGCTGCCAAATCAACCATCATCAATATAAACCAGAAAACCCTGTGGTCACCTTTCAGGAGGGACTGACTTCAGGTCTCAGGGAAGGTCGATGCCAACCTGTCAGGCTTAGCTACCTCCAACCAGCTGGAGCCGGTAAGACTAGCATCCATACAGTGAGTGGGTCCATAGGGATCTAGGTTGAGAAACTCTAATGCAGTCTATTCCAGAACCATAGACATGCATGTTGGCAGTCACTGTCAGCATTCAGTCTGATGTTGGTGTAATGCATCAGGACAGGTGGACAGGCAGCCCTGGGCGGTAGTTACCAGCTCAGTCTAACAGCCCTGGGCGGTAGGTAACAGCTCAGTCTAACAGCCCTGGGCGGTAGGTAACAGCTCAGTCTAACAGCCCTGGGCGGTAGTTACCAGCTCAGTCTTACAGCCCTGGGCGGTAGGTAACAGCTCAGTCTAACATCCCTGGGCGGTAGGTAACAGCTCAGTCTAACAGCCCTGGGCGGTAGGTAACAGCTCAGTCTTACTACAGCCCTGGGCGGTAGGTAACAGCTCAGTCTAACAGCCCTGGGTGGTAGGTAACAGCTCAGTCTAACAGCCCTGGGCGGTAGGTAACAGCTCAGTCTAACAGCCCTGGGTGGTAGGTAACAGCTCAGTCTAACAGCCCTGGGTGGTAGGTAACAGCTCAGTCTTACTACAGCCCTGGGTGGTAGGTAACAGCTCAGTCTTACTACAGCCCTGGGTGGTAGGTAACAGCTCAGTCTTACTACAGCCCTGGGTGGTAGGTAACAACTCAGTCTTACTACAGCCCTGGGTGGTAGGTAACAGCTCAGTCTTACTACAGCCCTGGGTGGTAGGTAACAGCTCAGTCTTACTACAGCCCTGGGTGGTAGGTAACAACTCAGTCTTACTACAGCCCTGGGTGGTAGGTAACAGCTCAGTCTTACTACAGCCCTGGGTGGTAGGTAACAGCTCAGTCTTACTACAGCCCTGGGTGGTAGGTAACAACTCAGTCTTAACAGCCCTGGGTGGTAGGTAACAGCTCAGTCTTAACAGCCCTGGGTGGTAGGTAACAGCTCAGTCTTACTACAGCCCTGGGTGGTAGGTAACAACTCAGTCTTACTACAGCCCTGGGTGGGAGGTAACAGCTCAGTCTAACAGCCCTGGGCGGTAGGTAACAGCTCAGTCTAACAGCCCTGGGTGGTAGGTAACAGCTCAGTCTTACTACAGCCCTGGGTGGTAGGTAACAGCTCAGTCTAACAGCCCTGGTTGGGAGGTAACAGCTCAGTCTTACTACAGCCCTGGGCGGTAGGTAACAGCTCAGTCTAACAGCCCTGGGTGGTAGGTAACAGCTCAGTCTTACTACAGCCCTGGGTGGTAGGTAACAGCTCAGTCTTACTACAGCCCTGGGTGGTAGGTAACAGCTCAGTCTTACTACAGCCCTGGGTGGTAGGTAACAGCTCAGTCTTACTACAGCCCTGGGTGGTAGGTAACAGCTCAGTCTAACAGCCCTGGGCGGTAGGTAACAGCTCAGTCTAACAGCCCTGGGTGGTAGGTAACAGCTCAGTCTTACTACAGCCCTGGGTGGTAGGTAACAGCTCAGTCTAACAGCCCTGGTTGGGAGGTAACAGCTCAGTCTTACTACAGCCCTGGGCGGTAGGTAACACAGCTCAGTCTAACAGCCCTGGGTGGTAGGTAACAACTCAGTCTAACAGCCCTGGGCGGTAGGTAACAGCTCAGTCTTACTACAGCCCTGGGCGGTAGGTAACAGCTCAGTCTAACAGCCCTGGGTGGTAGGTAACAGCTCAGTCTAACAGCCCTGGGTGGTAGGTAACAGCTCAGTCTAACAGCCCTGGGTGGTAGGTAACAGCTCAGTCTAACAGCCCTGGGTGGTAGGTAACAGCTCAGTCTAACAGCCCTGGGTGGTAGGTAACAGCTCAGTCTAACAGCCCTGGGCGGTAGGTAGCAGCTCAGTCTAACAGCCCTGGGCGGTAGGTAACAGCTCAGTCTTACTACAGCCCTGGGTGGTAGGTAACAGCTCAGTCTTACTACAGCCCTGGGTGGTAGGTAACAGCTCAGTCTTACTACAGCCCTGGGTGGTAGGTAACAACTCAGTCTTACAGCCCTGGGTGGGAGGTAACAGCTCAGTCTAACAGCCCTGGGTGGTAGGTAACAACTCAGTCTTACTACAGCCCTGGGTGGTAGGTAACAGCTCAGTCTTACTACAGCCCTGGGTGGTAGGTAACAGCTCAGTCTTACTACAGCCCTGGGTGGGAGGTAACAGCTCAGTCTTACTACAGCCCTGGGTGGGAGGTAACAGCTCAGTCTTACTACAGCCCTGGGTGGTAGGTAACAGCTCAGTCTAACAGCCCTGGGTGGGAGGTAACAGCTCAGTCTTACTACAGCCCTGGGCGGTAGGTAACAGCTCAGTCTTACTACAGCCCTGGGCGGTAGGTAACAGCTCAGTCTAACAGCCCTGGGCGGTAGGTAACAGCTCAGTCTAACAGCCCTGGGCGGTAGGTAACAGCTCAGTCTAACAGCCCTGGGCGGTAGGTAACAGCTCAGTCTAACAGCCCTGGGCGGTAGGTAACAGCTCAGTCTAACAGCCCTGGGCGGTAGGTAACAGCTCAGTCTAACAGCCCTGGGCGGTAGGTAACAGCTTAGTCTAACAGCCCTGGGCGGTAGGTAACAGCTCAGTCTAACAGCCCTGGGTGGTAGGTAACAGCTCAGTCTAACAGCCCTGGGCGGTAGGTAACAGCTCAGTCTAACAGCCCTGGGCGGTAGGTAACAGCTCAGTCTAACAGCCCTGGGTGGTAGGTAACAGCTCAGTCTAACAGCCCTGGGCGGTAGGTAGCAGCTCAGTCTAACAGCCCTGGGCGGTAGGTAACAGCTCAGTCTAACAGCCCTGGGTGGTAGGTAACAGCTCAATCTAACAGCACTGGGCGGTAGGTAACAGCTCAGCTAACAGTGGTAACAGTGTCTAACAGCCCTGGGCGGTAGGTAACAGCTCAGTCTAACAGCCCTGGGTGGTAGGTAACAGCTCAGTCTTACAACAGCCCTGGGCGGTAGGTAACAGCTCAGTCTTACTACAGCCCTGGGCGGTAGGTAACAGCTCAGTCTAACAGCCCTGGGCGGAGGTAACAGCTCAGTCTAACAGCCCCTGGTAACAGCTCAGTCTAACAGCCCTGGGTGGTAGGTAACAGCTCAGTCTTACTACAGCCCTGGGTGGTAGGTAACAGCTCAGTCTAACAGCCCTGGGCGGTAGGTAACAGCTCAGTCTAACAGCCCTGGGCGGTAGGTAACAGCTAACAGCCCTGGGCGGTAGGTAACAGCTTAGTCTAACAGCCCTGGGCGGTAGGTAACAGCTCAGTCTAACAGCCCTGGGCGGTAGGTAACAGCTCAGTCTTACAGCCCTGGGCGGTAGGTAACAGCTCAGTCTAACAGCCCTGGGTGGTAGGTAACAGCTCAGTCTTAACAGCCCTGGGTGGTAGGTAACAGCTCAGTCTTACTACAGCCCTGGGTGGTAGGTAACAGCTCAGTCTTACTACAGCCCTGGGTGGTAGGTAACAGCTCAGTCTTACTACAGCCCTGGGTGGTAGGTAACAGCTCAGTCTTACTACAGCCCTGGGTGGTAGGTAACAGCTCAGTCTTACTACAGCCCTGGGTGGTAGGTAACAGCTCAGTCTTACTACAGCCCTGGGTGGTAGGTAACAGCTCAGTCTTACTACAGCCCTGGGTGGTAGGTAACAGCTCAGTCTTACTACAGCCCTGGGTGGTAGGTAACAGCTCAGTCTTACTACAGCCCTGGGTGGTAGGTAACAGCTCAGTCTTACTACAGCCCTGGGTGGTAGGTAACAGCTCAGTCTTACTACAGCCCTGGGTGGTAGGTAACGGCTCAGTCTTACTACAGCCCTGGGTGGTAGGTAACAGCTCAGTCTTACTACAGCCCTGGGTGGTAGGTAACAGCTCAGTCTTACTACAGCCCTGGGTGGTAGGTAACAGCTCAGTCTTACTACAGCCCTGGGTGGTAGGTAACAGCTCAGTCTTACTACAGCCCTGGGTGGTAGGTAACAGCTCAGTCTTACTACAGCCCTGGGTGGTAGGTAACGGCTCAGTCTTACTACAGCCCTGGGTGGTAGGTAACAGCTCAGTCTTACTACAGCCCTGGGTGGTAGGTAACAGCTCAGTCTTACTACAGCCCTGGGTGGTAGGTAACAGCTCAGTCTTACTACAGCCCTGGGTGGTAGGTAACAGCTCAGTCTTACTACAGCCCTGGGTGGTAGGTAACAGCTCAGTCTTACTACAGCCCTGGGTGGTAGGTAACAGCTCAGTCTTACTACAGCCCTGGGTGGTAGGTAACAGCTCAGTCTTACTACAGCCCTGGGTGGTAGGTAACAGCTCAGTCTTACTACAGCCCTGGGTGGTAGGTAACAGCTCAGTCTTACTACAGCCCTGGGTGGTAGGTAACAGCTCAGTCTTACTACAGCCCTGGGTGGTAGGTAACGGCTCAGTCTTACTACAGCCCTGGGTGGTAGGTAACAACTCAGTCTTACTACAGCCCTGGGTGGTAGGTAACGGCTCAGTCTTACTACAGCCCTGGGTGGTAGGTAACGGCTCAGTCTTACTACAGCCCTGGGTGGTAGGTAACAGCTCAGTCTTACTACAGCCCTGGGTGGTAGGTAACGGCTCAGTCTTACTACAGCCCTGGGCGGTAGGTAACAGCTCAGTCTTACAGGAGTCTTACAGCAAGCTGCCACTACAGTCTTCCCTCAGACTCTTACCCTATAAACCCAGAGTTAGTTTGTTTAATAGCACGGTTAGGATAACACTCTGGCCCAAACCCAGACACTCACACACACAACCTAGAGAGAAGCTGCCACAGAGCGAAGGGTGTGTGTGAGTATATATTTCGAATTATCTAATAAATCTAACTTAAGTTTATACAAACAAGTCTTCTAAAAATAGACCTTGTAGTACTTCTCGCTCTGTGTTTTCCCCTCTTTCTTCCTGGTATTAGAGGTAAGGAACGTCTCTAACCCATTCAGTTCCATTGAGAACTAAGGGCCCTACCCTCCTCACCGAGTGCATTGTATATGATGTGTAGAGATGTGTTCAGTCTCGTCCCTGTGAGCTGAGTCTGTGAGCGCTCCAACTGTGACCCGGAGAAAAGCCACCAAAACAGGGAACTCTTAAGCAGCACAAAACCACACAACACCTCCAACTTCCTCCCAACCAGGCCCCACGTTTTGAGGTCGATGGGAGCCAAAGATGCCCCCCCCCCCCACTCATTCACAATCAGGTCAGGGGACTAATCAGTGAAGGTCAAAGGTTACAATGTGAGGATAGGGCTGACATGAAAACAGACAGAATCATTTATACTCTATGCAAAACATTTCTATTAAGGTTTTATATCTTGTCATATTCCTTCCTGTCTGGTAACTATTGTATAACATCACAGATTACAGCTCAGATCTGGATGGATGACAGCTCACAGAGAAGAGGGGGAGAAAAGGGGGTAAAGGAGGAGGGAGATTGAAAGGAGGCCAGGGTTCTATTACTAATGCCTACATTGTTAATGTGGAGACCTGGCTCTAGTTGAGCTGTGGGGACTGGGAAGACAACTACACAGCTCTTTCCAGTAAAGGAGATTCTACAGAGGCCTCTCTCCACGTTCCTTCTATGCGTTTTATCGAATGCCATCAAAGCTACAAAAAAAAAAGATCCGACCAACAGTTTTTGTTGAATAGTTTACAATGCATTTTTACTCCAGTCATGACATTCCTTTCACATGATCGTGTGACCCCACTGACACAAAGGTTCACCACCAGTTACACACATGCACCAACATGGTAGTTACCATGCCTCTGTGCTACACAGAGTGCTACTCCCTCTCCTGTCCCATGAATCTCTCTTTGTTCGGTCATCATGTTCCCACAAGCAGCCGGCGGTAAAACACATGTCAGCAGCCTGGAAAGACCTCCTTGCCTTTACACGTCTGGTCTGAAGGACATAGTCACTATCACAGGTGGCACAGTCCTTGATGTCGGCCCTTGAAAAATACAGTATAATCATCCAGTCTGACATTAACCCCTAGACCCTAACCCCTACCTTCCCCTCCCCTTTATTTAACCCCTACAGCTAACCCCTCTGTTCGCTGGTCCATGCAGTAACTTCATGTGTTGTTGTGGTATGTGGTGTATGGGCAGGGTGGGCAGGGCAGTCTTGGTATGTGGACTGAAAGGCAACAGATTGTATTGGGGATGTGGAAGTATGTGTGTGTGTGTGTGTGTGTGTGTGTGTGTGTGTGTGTGTGTGTGTGTGTGTGTGTGTGTGTGTGTGTGTGTGTGTGTGTGTGTGTGTGTGTGGTGGAGCACCATGCTGTGTGGAGCGCCATGCTGTGTGGGTATGAGCTGGTGATGGAGCAAACTGTTGGTGGTGGGGTGTGGCAAGAAGAAGGGCAGCTGTGTGTGTGAGTGAGAGGACAAGTAAGGGATGAACAGCCGTTCCACAGCTGTGTGTGTGTACTATTGTGTGTGTGTGTGTGTATATATCATTGTGTATGTGGGGGGAACCCAGTTCTATTATGGTATTACAGTCTGGGTTACCAGGTCCCCATCTGCCATGGGGATAACAACACACACGACAGTAACAACTGGGTCAAACGGCCACCGTTGCCCTGTTGCCATGCATGCTCACTGTGTGTGTGGGTGCCCTCTGCCCAGCCCACAAATCTCTGGATTAAATCTGTAATATTTCTACATGATGAGCTGCAATATGTGGCTACTGTTCAATCTTTGTCAAATGCTTTTTTTTCTCCATGGAGCGTCAGGTGCCAACATGTTGGCTAGTCTGCTACACTGTAAGCTACACTATATATACACAGCAGTATGTGGACACCCCTTCAAATGACTGGATTCGGCTATTTCAGTCACACCCATTGCTGACTGGTGTATACAATTTGGCACACAGCCATGCAATTTTCATAGACAAACATTGGCAGTAGAATGGACTTACTGAAGAACTCAGTGACTTTCAACCATGGCACCTTCATAGGATGCCACCTTTCCAACAAGTCAGTTCATCAAATTTCTGCCCTGCGAGAGCTGCCCCGGTCAACTGTAAGTGCTGTTATTGTGAAGTGGTAGGCTACACAAGTTCACAGAACGGGACCGCCGAGTGCTGAAGTGTGTAATAATCGTCTGTCCACGGTTGCAACACTCACTACAGAGTTCCAAACTGTCTCTGGAAGCAACGTCCGCACAAGAACGGTTCGTCTGGAGCTTCATGAAATGGATTTCCATGGCCGAGCAGCCGCACACATGCCTAAGATCCCAACACGCAATGCAAAATATTGGCTGGAGTGGTGTAAAGCTCGCCGCCATTGGACTCTGGAGCAGTGGAAACGCGTTCTCTGAAGTGACGAATCACGCTTCACCAACTGGCAGTCCGACTGACTAATCTGGGTTTGGCAGATGCCAGGAGAACGCTGCCTGACCCAATGCATAGTGCCAACTGTAAAGTTTGGTGGAGGAGGAATAATGGTCTGGGGCTGTTTTTAACTGTTTGGGCCTGGCCCCTTAGCTCTAGGGAAGGGAAATGTTAATGTGACAGCTTACAATGACATTCTAGACAATTCTGTGGTTCCAACTTTGTGGCAAAAGTTTGGGGAAGGCCCTTTCCTGTTTCAGCATGACAATGCCCTCGTGCACAAAATTAGGTCCATACAGAAATGGTTTGTTGAGATTGATGTGGAAGAACTTGACAGGCCTGCACAGAGCCCTGACCTCAACCCCATCGAATACCTTTGGAATTAATTGGAACACCTACTGTCAGCCAGGCCTAATCGCCCAACATCACTGCCCAAACTCACTAATGCTTGTCCCAACATCAATGTTCCAACATCTAGTGGAAAGCCTTCCCAGAAGAGTGGAGGCTGCTATTGCAGCAAAGGGGGAGACCAACTCCATATTAATGCACATGCAATGAGATGTTTGACGAGCAGGCGTCCACACACTTTTGGTCATTAGTGTAAACCTGTGTCTGTGGGCCCTGAGAGACTGGAGGAAATGTGGCACAATGTCTTGCCGCTTGGTGGGGGTCCAGTCTGTGTGTTGACAAGCATATCTCTGTTACTGAATGGAAGTAAGAGACAGACAACACACCACTGTTCATCACCCTCTCCGCTGTCCCACGCTACTACACACACACACACACACACACACACACACACACACACACACACACACACACACACACACACACACACACACACACACACTCTCCAAGGAAACACAACATCTGTTTTAGGACACCTCTAGTCAAACTTTCCCTTGGTTTGACAAAAAGAGAAACATTCCAAAGAAGAGATTCCAAGGATGTGTTTTTACTCGTACTGCAAAACCTCTTGGTACTTAATAGTTCAGGAGATGGAAGTGAGTTCACCGTATTGATCAATGTCAACTCAGGTGTTTAATAAAAAGCATGAGCTGGTGCACACCTAGAGAAAATTATGTAGAGGTGCTGACTAACGGTGAATAAATTGTAAGCTATAGAAACAAAAGGGAGTCGCACACTCCATATACAGTGGGGCAAAAAAGTATTTAGTCAGCCACCAATTGTGCAAGTTCTCCCACTTAAAAAGATGAGAGAGGCCTGTAATTTTCATCACAGGTACCCTTCAACTATGACAGACAAAATGAGAAAGAAAAGAAATCCAGAAATTCACATTGTAGAATTTTTAATGAATTTATTTGCAAATTATGGTGGAAAATAAGTATTTGGTCAATAACAAAAGTTTATCTCAATACTTTGTTATATACCCTTTGTTGGCAATGACAGAGGTCAAACGTTTTCTGTAAGTCTTCACAAGGTTTTCACACACTGTTGCTGGTATTTTGGCCCATTCCTCCATGCAGATCTCCTCGAGAGCAGTGATGTTTTGGGGCTGTTGCTGGGCAACATGGACTTTCAACTCCCTCCAAAGATTTTCTATGGGGTTGAGATCTAGAGACTGGCTAGGCCACTCCAGAACCTTGAAATGCTTCTTACGAAGCCACTTCTTCGTTGCCCGGGCGGTGTGTTTGGGATCATTGTCATGCTGAAAGACCCAGCCACGTTTCATCTTCAATGCCCTTGCTGACGGAAGGAGGTTTTCACTGAAAATCTCACGATACATGGCCCCATTCATTCGTTCCTTTACACGGATCAGTCACCCTGGTCCCTTTGCAGAAAAACAGCCCCAAAGCATGATGTTTCCACCCCCATAATTCACATTAGGTATGGTGTTCTTTGGATGCAACTCAGCATTCTTTGTCCTCCAAACACGACGAGTTGAGTTTTTACCAAAAAGTTATATTTTGGTTTGATCTGACCATATGACATTCTCCCAATCTTCTTCTGGATCATCCAAATGCTCTCTAGCAAACTTCAGATGGGCCTGGACATGTACTGGCTTAAGCAGGGGGACACGTCTGGCACTGCAGGATATGAGTCCCTGGCGGCGTAGTGTGTTACTGATGGTAGGCTTTGTTACTTTGGTCCCAGCTCTCTGTAGGTCATTCACTAGGTCCCCCCGTGTGGTTCTGGGATTTTTGCTCACCGTTCTTGTGATCATTTTGACCCCACGGGGTAAGATCTTCCGTGGAGCCCCAGATCGAGTGAGATTATCAGTGGTCTTGTAGATCTTCCATTTCCTAATAATTGCTCTCACAGTTGATTTCTTCAAACCAAGCTGCTTACCTATTGCAGATTCAGTCTTCCCAGCCTGGTGCAGTCCTACAATTTTGTTTCTGGTGTCCTTTGACAGCTCTTTGGTCTTGGCCATAGTGGAGTTTGGAGTGTGACTGTTCGAGGTTGTGGACAGGTGTCTTTTATACTGATAACAAGTTCAAACAGGTGCCATTAATACCGGTAACTAGTGGAGGACAGAGGAGCCTCTTAAAGAAGAAGTTACAGGTCTGTGAGAGCCAGAAATCTTGCTTGTTTGTAGGTGACCAAAAACTTATTTTCCACCATAATTTGCAAATAAATTCATTAAAAATCCTACAATGTGATTTTCTGGATTTTTTGTCTCATTTTGTCTGTCATAGTTGAAGTGTACATATGATGAAAATTACAGGCCTCAATTTTTTTAAGTGGGAGAACTTGCACAATTGGTGGCTGACTAAATACTTCTTTGCCCCACTGTACATATAACCTCCCAGTCATTTATTGGGTAAAAAACCCAGCAACGTTTCGGCATCACTGTGTCTTCGTGAGGGTGGAAGAAGCCCTGAAGAAGGCAGTTACTGGGAGGTTATATATATATATATATGGAGTGTGCGACTCTCTTTGTTGTTCGAACTCACGTGTTTAAGACAACATAGTAACTCATGACAAGGCAGAATATACTGAGAAAAAACGCTTCCTTAAGCTCCTGGAAAGGATTTGAAATACTTTTGGAATCAATTCAAACCAATGCAAAATACAACAACAAAACAAACTGCTAGAGTTTTCTCAAATGAATGGACAGTCAATGAAATGAAAGTGTTGGCATGACAACGTGGCACAGATTCCTGCTGGTGCTGCCCGTGTTATGACCAAGCCATCCAGATCGGCAGATTGGTAGAGAGCGAAGCCTCTTCCGTAGTGACTCTTCAGTCACCGTGTGACGTGGCAGTGAGGGTGACACCTGAGGTGCCAACTGCGAAGGTTCGGTGTTGAGGGGCTCGGGTGAGTTTAAACCCACTTTATGCCAAAGCCTGTCCCTCTGGCAGTGGAGAAACAGAGACAAGAGACTCTCACTGTGCAACGGCCTGGGTGTGCACAGGCATGCAAATTAAAACAGACACTTTGTAAAATATATGGGGGGGGGGGGGGGTGTTTTCATTCGAATTCACTTGTTTAACATTAACTAGAATCTAGTCCTGACTACTTGGCACAAGGCAACAAACACAGTCATTGGTAGTTGAAGATTGTTAGTAACCAGGTACCAATTAACTGCTGCTACAGTATTTCCATTTATGCAAATAGAGTATTTTTGCAAGAGGGAGGGACAAATTTAGATGTTCCACACTGAATGACAACAAAGCTCAAATAAAGTGTAAAAAAAAAGTGCATTAAACTGAAGTCGAACTTCCTCACCTCTCTGACAATACCGTTCAGTCACACACACAGCTGCACACGCACTGTATTCTGTCACATGCACTGTCAGTCACAAACACCCCTTACCTGTTATCAAGTTGAGTTGCAGCCACATCCTGGTGATGTCATGGCAGAGCAGGGACACTCGGTTGAGGGCCATCCTGTCCCCCCTCTCACCCCCAGGAGAACACACACTCCCGAACACACACACTCTCAGAATAAGCGGTCGTGTGAGCGACAGCCGTCCATTCCGCCACAGTCTGAGTGCTGAGACTTCAGCCGTACACTGAACGCTCCGTCGCTGGGCGGCACACACACACACACACACACACACACACACACACACACACTCACCACACCCCATTCCCTCCCCCCCTGTCTCCATATACACACTCAGCCAGACTGGGCTAAGTTTCAGATTACACCTCCCACTGATCCCTCTCTCCCAGGTACTGAAAGAGCGTAAACAAACAACTCAGAGAGAGAAATAGACAGACACAGAGAGACGGAGAGAGACGGAGGAAGGGAGGGGGAGAGAGAGAGAGAGAGAGACTGAGGAAGGGAGGGGGGGAGAGAGAGAGATGGAGGAAGGGAGGGAGAGAGAGACGGAGGAAGGGAGGGGGAAAGAGAAAGAGAGACGGAGGAAGGGAGGGGGAGAGAGAGAGATGGAGGAAGGGAGGGAGAGAGAGAGATGGAGGAAGGGAGGGGGAGAGAAAGAGAGACGGAGGAAGGGAGGGGGGGGGAGAGAGAGAGAGATGGAGGAAGGGAGGGAGAGAGAGACGGAGGAAGGGAGGGGGAAAGAGAAAGAGAGACGGAGGAAGGGAGGGGGGGAGAGAGAGAGAGAGATGGAGGAAGGGAGGGAGAGAGAGACGGAGGAAGGGAGGGGGAAAGAGAAAGAGAGACGGAGGAAGGGAGGGGGAGAGAGAGAGAGAGATGGAGGAAGGGAGGGAGAGAGAGACGGAGGAAGGGAGGGGGAAAGAGAAAGAGAGACGGAGGAAGGGAGGGGGAAAGAGAGAGCAGCCAGATGTAATTCCCTCAGATAAGCCTATACATGTGCAACTCACACATCTATAATCGGTGTGTAAGCTGGTCTGGGATCAGATCAAGGGGAGATAAAGACGAGTGACAGACAGAATGTGGTTGGTACCAAAACCATCGTCCCGTCCCGCACACAGCCCTCTGGAGGACTCCTCTCTGGCTGATACCCCTCAGCCAATCAGGAGCCAGGGCCTGAGTGATGATGTCACAGAGCAGCTGCCTGTATGGATCGCCTCCAGCTCAATGCCACCTATGACATTTACTGGCCTTTTATGCAGCCAGATATGGAGAGGGATGTTGCCCCCACTGAGCTAGGGTCAGTTATGTGTTAAGCTGATCCTAGATCTGTCACACACACACCACACGTTTGTTTTACTATCCTTGTGGGGACCAACCAATTCCCTAACCCCTAACCCTTAACTTAACCTTAATCCCAAACCCTAAAACGGGTCGTTTAGGAATCCAAAGGGGTCAAAAGCCATCCACGGACCCCCCACACCAATCCCAACTCAACAACAAGTATTTAGTATCAGTTCTGTGTCTGAAAAGTAGTATGGAGTTCTGTTTCTTCATCCTATGTAATGTATTCTCAGTGAATTTCGTGTTTTGTTTTTCCTCGTTCAGAGAAATTAGTAATTGTATTTGTTGGGTTTATTTCCCATCCTACATCCTGATATGACCAGGTTCTGTCCACTAGATGGTGCTGTTTCTGCTATTTAAAGAATCCCCACATCCATTGTTAAAGGGATGGTTCACCCAAATTACATATTGGTTTTCTTACTGTATAAGCAGTCTATGGACCAGGTATGACAGCAATCCATGCTTTGCTTTTGTTTACAAAAGAGAGCCATTACTGCTGGGACATTCACCCCCTTGTGAAGTGTGTGTGTCTGTGTGGTGTGGTGTGTGTGTGTGTGTGTGTGTGTGTGTGTGTGTGTGTGTGTGTGTGTGTGTGTGTGTGTGTGTGTGTGTGTGTGTGTGTGTGTGTGTGTGTGTGTACTTAGCCATAGATCGACAGAGTTTTGATATTTTTACTGTCAATGAGGCAAACTCCGTTAGAAAATGTGAAATGCAGAATGTTTACGGTCAGTGTTAATTGCCTGTGGTCCTATTTGCTGAGCCTCTCCTTGACATAAAAGTCCAGAAGGACTTGGTGCATGACTCATGGGGCACAGCTAGTGAGATAGTGCAGCAGTGGGCTAATCTCCTCAGGAAGTAATAGGAGACTCTAGCTGAGATGGTTACACACAGACGAGCTCTGTGTGGGAAATCCCCTCAACTCACTACACAGATCCCATCACACATGGCAATCAACCCCCCTTCACGCTACAGCCATCCAGACATAGGAGACAACAGTCTGTCTGGCCATGGTGGAGAGGACAGAGTCATGTACTTCCTCTTTAGTTCGATTGTCATTGTGGTCCTTTATGAGGTGGCCACCTAGTGATGAAGTCATGTATGTGACAGTGCTACATGTTTCCACATAGAATACAGAACAGATTAGGAGACCCCTTCCACATACAGGATGTTGTATAATCCCAGGCAGTATTCAGACAGGGTGGCATTAGGTTTTTCATTTAGAGTAAAAACTGAATTGACTGAGATTACAGTTGAGGGACGATGGTTTCATCCCATCTCTCTCTCCAGTCTGGGTTAGTCCAATATATCTAGAGACGATAAAATGAGTTGGTTTCATCCCATCTCTCTCTCCAGTCTGTGTCCTATAGACTCCCACAGTCCAATATATCTAGAGACAGAGTACTACCAGCGCCAGGCTGGTTCCTCCAGACTACAGCAGACAAATGACTGTGGTTTCATCCCCATCTCTCTCCAGTCTGTGTCCTATAGACAGTCCAATATATCTAGAGACAGAGTACTACCAGCAAGCCAGGCTGGTTCAAATACAGCAGACAAATGACTGTGGTTTCATCCCATCTCTCTCTCCAGTCTGTGTCCTATAGACTCCCACAGTCCAATATATCTAGAGACAGAGTACTACCAGCAACCTCTCGCCAGGCTGGTTCTGACTCCCAGACTACAGCAGACAAATGACTGTGGTTTCATCCCATCTCTCTCTCCAGTCTGTGTCCTATAGACTCCCACAGTCCAATATATCTAGAGACAGAGTACTACCAGCAACCTCTCACCAGGCTGGTTCTGGCTCCCAGACTACAGCAGACAAATGACTGTGGTTTCATCCCATCTCTCTCTCCAGTCTGTGTCCTATAGACTCCCACAGTCCAATATATCTAGAGACAGAGTACTACCAGCAACCTCTCGCCAGGCTGGTTCCTCCCAGACTACAGCAGACAAATGAGGCTGGTTCTGACTCCCCAGACTACAGCAGACAAATGACTGTGGTTTCATCCCATCTCTCTCCAGTCTGTGTCCTATAGACTCCCACAGTCCAATATATCTAGAGACAGAGTACTACCAGCAACCTCTCGCCAGGCTGGTTCTGACTCCCAGACTACAGCAGACAAATGACTGTGGTTTCATCCCATCTCTCTCTCCAGTCTGTGTCCTATAGACTCCCACAGTCCAATATATCTCGCCAGAGACAGAGTACTACCAGCAACCTCTCTAGAGCAGAGTACTACCAGCAACCTCTCGCCAGGCTGGTTCTGACTCCCAGACTACAGCAGACAAATGACTGTGGTTTCATCCCATCTCTCTCTCCAGTCTGTGTCCTATAGACTCCCACAGTCCAATATATCTAGAGACAGAGTACTACCAGCAACCTCTCGCCAGGCTGGTTCTGACTCCCAGACTACAGCAGACAAATGACTGTGGTTTCATCCCATCTCTCTCTCCAGTCTGTGTCCTATAGACTCCCACAGTCCAATATATCTAGACTACAGACAAATGACTGTGGTCCAGTCTGTGTCCTATACTCCCACAGTCCAATCTAGAGACAGAGTACTACCAGCGCCAGGCTGGTTCTGACTCCCAGACTACAGCAGACAAATGACTGTGGTTTCATCCCATCTCTCTCTCCAGTCTGTGTCCTATAGACTCCCACAGTCCAATATATCTAGAGACAGAGTACTACCAGCAACAGTCTGTGTCCTATAGACTCCCACAGTCCAATATATCTAGAGACAGAGTACTCGCCAGGCTGGTTCTGACTCCCAGACTACAGACAAATGACTGTGGTTTCATCCCATCTCTCTCCAGTCTGTGTCCTATAGACTCCACAGTCCAATATATCTAGAGACAGACAAGGCTGGTTCTGGCTCCCAGACTACAGCAGACAAATGACTGTGGTTTCATCCCATCTCTCTCTCCAGTCTGTGTCCTATAGACTCCCACAGTCCAATATATCTAGAGACAGAGTATTACCAGCAACCTCTCACCAGGCTGGTTCTGGCTCCCAGACTACAGCAGACAAATGAGTTGGTTTCATGGGATAATATAAAAGGATCATTGACCTGTTACCGTGTGTCTCACTGCCCCAGGGCCACGCCATCCCTCCCTTTCAATCGTTTCCCCGTCCCTTCCCCAATACTTATCTACCTCATGTTACACAGCATTATAATAACTTGATTATAAACATGCCAATAACATAGGTAATGCTATCTGAGTTATGTTATCTGAGTTATTGCTATGCATAAATATGCATCACTTCAATTACCTTCGAAAGACATCAATCCAGGCCCTATAGTAATTAGTCTAACTCATCTGATGTCAGTCAACAGGGACAGACTCAGGAGTAAACAAGTGTGCATCCCAAATAGCTCCCTAGTTCCTATTTAGGGGTTAAAAGTAGTGCACTATAAAGGGAATAGGGTGCCACTTGGGAAGCACACCAAGTGTGTCTGATCCAAATCCTTTTACATTGTCTCTCTGTCGGCGTAGCGATGAAAATAGACTGCCGTTACTGTATTTGTCCCCATTATGAGAAGACAGTCCCAGGAACCAGGAAGCATTTGGAGATTCAGCCTGTCAGCTGTTCTACTGTATTATGGGATGGCTGACAGCCTTCCTGTCACATGGTCCCACTGTAGGGGTGCGTCTCATCTCATATATCTATACTGACCTGATAACTGATATGAAATCCAGGGCAGAAGATGGGAAGTAGACAGGGACAGTGTGTGATCTGTGTGACACTGAACGCCGACACTAGGAAAGGAAGTGGTAGTTTATAAACAGACAGTTTCCTGTGGCTGCTGGATTGCTTCGCGACACATGAGGCGTCTATTCACAGGGCATGGTGCACAACAGACCGGTCAGCATTTCATTTCCAAGAAACAGATTGTTCGGCAACTTAGTTGTGACCCATGCCTGGCCTGCTATGTTGTAAATTGTAAACATTGACACCCCTGGACTAGATGCTAGATGTTATGGGTGGAGTCCCCACGGTCTCTGAGACAACTGTGAAGTGTGTGTCTGTGTGTACATTATGTGTGAGACAGAAGCTGGTCCTGTGGGTGAGGGAAATCGGCCTGTCTTAAGTAATCCAAGGGTCAAACATACTAGCTTTATTCTGGGCGGAACTTGTTGACAACTGAGCTTAGTGCTTAGGCCAAAAGTGTCAAACTCATTCCACGGAGGGCCAGGTGTCTGCAGGTTTTGGTTTTTCTCCCTTTCAACTAAGACCTAGACAACCAGGTGAGGGGAGTCCCGTACTACTTACTCAATCAATCAAATACAAGGGAGGAGTGAAAACCTGCAGTCACTCGGCCCTCCGTGGAATGTGTTTGTCACGTGATCTAGGCGGTTGATATCAACGTTTAATTTATAACGTGACTGATAACATGAGATTAGTGCTGACCGTTGGCAGGCCTGTTCAGTTGAAGGAAGTCGTTGTCGTGGTTGAGAAACATGTGGCCTGAGATGAAACAGTGGGTCTGGGGGGGGCATGGTGGAGACCGGAACCAGACTAACTGCTCTGATTGACTGTTTATGCCGGGCTTTCCCCATCTCTTTATTCAAACACCGTTTGTTCCCTCCCCCCATAAACTTACCAGGAAAAGAAACATTGAGGTGTGATTTAAGGCTTGTGGGATCTGTGTAGGTGTATGAGAACAGCCACATAATGCTGACATGATCTCAGGGGGATTTCTAGAGCGGGAACACTGGGAAATGTAGGACTCATAAGACAATAGACCATCTATTGATTCAATAAAGGATTAGACTTGTCTCTAGTTTAGTTGTCAAACCAGCGGACAGGAAAACACCTAAAAACCAAATGCTGCTTTTGAGATCATTTATAGTACAAGAGTTTGAGTTTGAGTTTATTTTTTATTTTTACAGGGACAGTGCACATTAATCAACGTTTCAGTAAAAGTGCCGGTTTTAGCCAGCCGGCTAATTTTCAACCGCAGTCCCTGGGCAGGTTATTAAAAACAATTACAATATAGACAATAGCAACATAGAACAAGCAAGACATAGCAACATAGGACAAGCAAGACATAGCATACAGACAGAGCAACATAGGACAAACAAGACGTAGCATACAGACAGAGCAACATAGAACAAAAAGCAGCAAGACAAAATTCATAAAAGCAACAAAGTGTCTCCACACCTCACAAGCTACAGACAACAGACAACATGGAAAGCGGAAACACACAGCTAGGGGCCATGTTCACAAATCTGATTGACCTTTAGCCATGTCTTCAAGCATTTTGTGAAAGTGTGATATGTGGTGCAGTTATGTGTGTCTGATGATAGTGTATTCCAGTGTATTTCTATAACAACAACCAATCTTTCATATTTCCTTTCTCTGACACTGCATGTTTATTTGTTTACCAAAGGGAGTGGCTGGTCACTCTCTGTCTCCGTCTCTCTGTTTCTCAACCTCTCTATATCTCTATATCATTCTCCGTCTCTCTGTTTCTCAACCTCTCTATATCCTTCTCCGTCTCTCTGTTTCTCAACCTCTCTATATCTCTATATCCTTCTCCATCTCTCTGTTTCTCAACCTCTCTATATCTCTATATCCTTCTCCGTCTCTCTGTTTCTCAACCTCTCTATATCTCTATATCCTTCTCCGTCTCTCTGTTTCTCAACCTCTCTATATCCTTCTCCGTCTCTCTGTTTCTCAACCTCTCTATATCTCTATATCCTTCTCCGTCTCTCTGTTTCTCAACCTCTCTATATCCCTATATCCTTCTCTCTGTTTCTCAACCTCTCTATATCTCTATATCCTTCTCCGTCTCTCTGTTTCTCAACCTCTCTATATATCTCTATATCCTTCTCCGTCTCTCTGTTTCTCAACCTCTCTATATCTCTATATCCTTCTCCGTCTCTATGTTTCTCAACCTCTCTATATCTCTATATCCTTCCCCGTCTCTCTGTTTCTCAATCTCCCTATATCCTTCTCCGTCACTCTATGTGCATCAGTTCAGAATGCCAGACGGTCATTAAGGCCAATTTGCTTGTTCCTGCCCACTCCCAGTCACGTCCGCCTCACCAGCAGCCTGGGTGGTGCTACCAGGGCAGGCAGGCTTGTGTGTGTGTGTGTCCTTATCAAGCTTTCTTACTCGGAACCTGGGCGTCGTAACACATATTTGGATAATGATTAAATAATCATACTTCCAACATTCATCATGTATAAAACACTATCAATAGCCTGACACACCTGGGATTACCAGCTGTGGGGATTAGTATACGACTACATTGAAAGACAGACAACTCGGGAAAGGAGGGATGGAAGAACAGATGGCGGACAAGATGGAAGGGCAAAACAAGGGAGGGAACAACAAACAGAAAGAGAACAGGACAGAGACAGAGAGAACACAGCCAAAACAATCAGACAAGCCTTCATGGCGGACAATGATTCATCGGAACGTTTCACAGTCAATTCAGTCGACCTAATGTAACACCTATTGCACACGCCCTGCTCAATCATAAAGAAACATCGATAGCATCCAATCAGGCACAGACAACAACAACAAAAACACCATTATCCATGCCACTTCTTAGCAAGACAAACACTGAACTCTTACCCGAGTCTGACAGAGAAAGCATCATCACATTACTGTAGCTGAGTCAAAAACATATCCAGTCTTTCACAAGCACAATACCAAAGGACGCACACAACAGTCTACACGGGACTGGAGTAACACGAGTTGGATAAAGGCTAGGACAGGAAGGGGGTAGCCTATGTGTCAGTGTCTGGGCCTGGGCTGTTCAGTATCTAGAGATGCTGACGCAGCAGAGCGCTACAGAGGGGTCACAGTGAGGTTCAGAGGTCAGGCAAAGGTCACCGCTGGGCCGAGGAAACCGAAATCGACACTGACAGATAGAGAGGGTGTTCTATGGGATGGAAAGGAAACAAATATAAATGACTAGGAATCATGGTCATGGGATCGAGGTGTAACAGAACAAAAGTGGGGGGAAATGTATAGGGACAGTTTTCTGGACACAGATAAATACTGGTCCTGAAGATGCCATTGAGAATGATTTCTAATCCAGGCCTAGCTTTAATCTGTCTGGGAAACCGGCCCATAGTGTGTTGTTAGGGCTGAATCCTACCATTAGATCCACACTTGAAACTCTGACTTTTAAGTAAATCATACATGGATGTCAGTGGAGGCTCCTCGGAGGAGAAAGGGGAAGACCCTCCTCCTCAGTGAATTTCATAAAAATAAAAAGTGAAACATTAAAAAAAACTATACTTTTTAAATAAAATTATACTAAATGTATCCAAATATGTGTCACCAAATAATTGATTAAAACACACTGCTTTGCAATGAAGGTCTACAGTAGTCTCAACAGCACTCTGTAGGGTAGCACCATAGTGTAGCCGGAGGACAGCTAGCTTCTGTCCTCCTTTGGATACATTGACTTCAATACATAACCTAGGAGGCTCATGGTTCTCACCCCATAGACTTATACAGTAATTATGACGACTTCCAGAGAATGTCCTCCAACCTGTCAGAGCTCTTGCAGCATGAACTGACATTTTGTCCACCCAATCAAAGGATCAGAGAACAAATATAGTACTGAAAGCATAAGATACAGCTAGCTAGCACTGCAGTGCATAAAATATGGTGAGTAGTTGACAGAGAGAGAAAGACAATAGTTGAACAGTTTTGAACAATTACATTTCTTCAAAAATGAAGGAGATGCAAGAGAGGGAGAGAGAGAGCTAGCAATATTTTTTTTCACTTTCACTTACTTAGCTAGCTAGCTAGATTAGCCTATTCAAACACCCGGTTCAAACTGAGAAGGCTTCTATATGTTAGCTAGTTGGCTATGGCTATCCAACACTGGAACTCTTCCAAGTCAAGGTAAGCCTTTGGTTTAATTAATTTATTGCCACCAGGGCCTGCTGGTGTAGCTGAAAGTACTTGCTGACTGTACACTGTACTGCATGATTGTAGCGGGTTTACTAATTTTTTATTTTATTTATTTATTTCACCTTTATTTAACCAGGTAGGCAAGTTGAGAACAAGTTCTCATTTACAATTGCGACCTGGCCAAGATAAAGCAAAGCAGTTCGACACATACAACGACACAGAGTTACACATGGAGCAAAACAAACATACAGTCAATAATACAGTATAAACAAGTCTATATACGATGTGAGCAAATGAGGTGAGATAAGGGAGGTAAAGGCAAAAAAAGGCCATGGTGGCAAAGTAAATACAATATAGCAAGTAAAACACTGGAATGGTAGATTTGCAATGGAAGAATGTGCAAAGTAGAAATAAAAATAATGGGGTGCAAAGGAGCAAAATAAATAAATTAAATACAATAGGGAAAGAGGTAGTTGTTTGGGTTAAACTATAGGTGGGCTATGTACAGGTGCAGTAATCTGTGAGCTGCTCTGACAGTTGGTGCTTAAAGCTAGTGAGGGAGATAAGTGTATCCAGTTTCAGTGCGTTTTGTAGTTCGTTCCAGTCATTGGCAGCAGAGAACTGGAAGGAGAGGCGGCCAAAGAAAGAATTGGTTTTGGGGGTGACTAGAGGGATATACCTGCTGGAGCGTGTGCTACAAGTGGGAGATGCTATGGTGACCAGCGAGCTGAGATAAGGGGGGACTTTACCTAGCAGGGTCTTGTAGATGACATGGAGCCAGTTAGTTTGGCGACGAGTATGAAGCGAGGGCCAGCCAACGAGAGCGTACAGGTCCCAATGGTGGGTAGTATATGGGGCTTTGGTGACAAAACGGATTGCACTGTGATAGACTGCATCCAATTTGTTGAGTAGGGTATTGGAGGCTATTTTGTAAATGACATCGCCAAAGTCGAGGATTGGTAGGATGGTCAGTTTTACAAGGGTATGTTTGGCAGCATGAGTGAAGGATGCTTTGTTGCGAAATAGGAAGCCAATTCTAGATTTAACTTTGGATTGGAGATATTTGATATGGGTCTGGAAGGAGAGTTTACAGTCTAACCAGACACCTAAGTATTTGTAGTTATCCACGTATTCTAAATCAGAGCCGTCCAGAGTAGTGATGTTGGACAGGCGGGTAGGAGCAGGTAGCGATCGGTTGAAGAGCATGTATTTAGTTTTACTTGTATTTAAGAGCAATTGGAGGCCATGGAAGGAGAGTTGTATGGCATTGAAGCTTGCCTGGAGGGTTGTTAACACAGTGTCCAAAGAAGGGCCAGAAGTATACAGAATGGTGTCGTCTGTGTAGAAGTGGATCAGAGACTCACCAGCAGCAAGAGCGACCTCATTGATGTATACAGAGAAGAGAGTCGGTCCAAGAATTGAACCCTGTGGCACCCCCATAGAGACTGCCAGAGGTCCGGACAGCAGACCCTCCGATTTGACACACTGAACTCTATCAGAGAAGTAGTTGGTGAACCAGGCGAGGCAATCATTTGAGAAACCAAGGCTGTCGAGTCTGCCGATGAGGATGTGGTGATTGACAGAGTCGAAAGCCTTGGCCAGATCAATGAACACGGCTGCACAGTAATGTTTCTTATCAATAGCGGTTAAGATATCGTTTAGGACCTTGAGTGTGGCTGAGGTGCACCCATGACCAGCTCTGAAACCAGATTGCATAGCAGAGAAGGTATGGTGAGATTCAAAATGTGATAATAATGTGTGAAATGTGATAGTTCTATTAGCTATGTTGACTATGACATTAGATAATATGGTGACAACTATGTAGGCTGTGCGTAGTGGTTATGATATGAAGCTTTGGATTGGAAAGTTTTTTTTTGCCTGGTCACAGACAGCTGATGTGTTGTGCACTAAAGTCCACAAGCGAAGGGAAAAGGTGAGAGAAGGAATTACAACAAGCAAAGTGATCATGATGTTTGTATGTGGATGCTATGAAAGTGAACTGTGTTTGCGTGTGATTAGGGGTGTATTCATTCCGCCGATTCTGTTGAAAAACGTTCCCTAAAACGGAAGCAAACGGAATGAAATGGGGATAAACATATCCAAATTTGTCCAATAGAAACTATTGTTTGCAATTGTTGGACTATGCCCTAGATCAGCTAGATGTAGGCAAGAGTGTGCAACGAGGTTATGAATGTGTCACTGTCTGTCACCTTGATTACAAAAAATTATCATCTTGACCTGTCGTAAACTTTCATTCATAGGCTAGGTTGTAACAACCTCATGATGGGTACAGGGAAATGAGAGTATCATGTAGTAGCCTAAACCTATCAATGTTACATTGAACTGGGTGAATGGAATATGAATGACAGTCATCCAACATGCTGTAATAGAAATAAGGTCATGCTCAAAAATGAGTCGACCTCCCTCATCTTAAACGACACCGACCACCACTGATTGACGTCAATGGGAAATGAATGCAGAAATGTGAGTGGCATACAAAGACTGTGTAACGAAGTGGAAATATTGGCACCGTCTCATGCCCTCCAATAACATGGTGCCAATCTTTCTTGTTTGTTTAGGACGGCTGCCTGCAGAATTATCTCTTTAGCGAGTTCTACCCAGTAGACGGCGAGTGGAAAACAATCTCTGAAGCTCAACTTCAGATGGCTTCAGAGATATAAGAACATCTGACAAACTTTTGGTTTTGGGCTGAACTATACCTTTAAATAGCTTTTCATTCCCTGACAGCATGACACAGCAATCCAAGTCCCTGAGGTCCACATCAATGAGGCTAAAATTAAGACTTATATTTTTCCAGTTTAACAGACTTTGTAGTCCAAGGCAGGGTGAATGTTTTAGGTCAAGATATTCAGGCAAATATGCCCTCTATAATAGTAGAGCTCGGCTGGGGATTAACACGGACTCCCATGATCCTTTCCTACGCATATTCAGCAACACCCTGAGCAAATAAGGATATAACCATGTCACAATTACCACTGAACACAATAGTGATTCCCTGTCACAGCTTTTGCCTTGTGCAATAAAAGTGACTACAGTGAAAAGGAGATGAACGTCTCATCATGTCGGTCCTGCATCCTGGCACATAAAACATACAGACCAGCCTCATCCACTAATGCATTACTTCAGAGTTGACCAATTGGCGGATGTTTCAGTCAGTGCTTATTTGTGCCATGATGAGAAACTCCAAGCATTACAAGGTTATGTACTGTATGTTATTACACTCTGGTGGGTGGCTAAACAGACCCTTTAACACTGTAAACATACAACTCTGGGTAACACACACACACAGGACAGTACACAGAGGTGCACGGTGAACACACTTTCACCACTGTCTCAAAGCAGTGAGAGTAAGAGCTAGCTACGCATGACACACACACGCACACACACTCACTATGCAGGCGCTGACAGCTCTGTGAGAACCGGTAGAAGCTCTTCACTTCCTCCAGAGAGATGTGGACACATCCTCCTCCTCCTCCGTTTCCGCTGGACTGCAAACGCACCTCCATCTCATCCCTCGCTCCCACCTTCTCCTCTTTTTCCTTTATATTCTCATCACTCTCTCCCGTCCTCATCACCACCTGTCACAGAGATATGAATCAGTGCAGCTGTCATCCCTCTCTTCACACCTCTATATTATGATGTCCCTCCCTCCCGCTCTCTCTCCCACCTTCCAAACAGCTGCAGTAAAAATGAGTAGCTCTCAACGCTTTGTCGGTCTTTCTCTCCACTTCGCCTTGTGTGTCCTTTGAGGTTTTTTTTCTTTCTTAGAGCTACGCCTCCACACACACACACACACACACACACACACACACACACACACACACACACACACACACACACACACACACACGGTTTCACTTCTGCCATTGAGCTGGATTTACCTGACTGCCTTACTCCGCTACAGTGCAACAGAAACAGACCTCTCCACCCTACCCACACAACAAGACTCCTGTAAGGTTCCAGTCACATTGTAGCCATCTCTCTTACTGAGCTACTCACAATAAAGAGTATTCTGACAGGGAGGCTGAAACAAAACGCAGTACCAGCACCTACAGGAAACCAACCCACACTAGCGCTTTTACAAGAACCCCTGTCCCAACCAACAGAGCCACCTAAATCATAGAACACAAACACAACGAATCAGAGCCTTCCAACGTGACGTTAACACTTGAACATTACTAACCTGAAACAAACCAAAAGGGAATATTCCACTGCTACTCACAGAACCACTGACTTCAGACCACTGACCTGAATGCTCCTACAGCTCTGTCTCAGACCAGCAGCAGATCCACTGACCTGAGTGCTCCTACAGCTCTGTCTCAGACCAGCAGCAGAACCACTGACCTGAATGCTCCTACAGCTCTGTCTCAGACCAGCAGCAGAACCACTGACCTGACTGCTCCTACAGCTCTGTCTCAGACCAGCAGCAGAACCACTGACCTGAATGCTCCTACAGCTCTGTCTCAGACCAGCAGCAGAACCACTGACCTGACTGCTCCTACAGCTCTGTCTCAGACCAGCAGCAGAACCACTGACCTGAATGCTCCTACAGCTCTGTCTCAGACCAGCAGCAGAACCACTGACCTGAACGCTCCTACAGCTCTGTCTCAGACCAGCAGCAGATCCACTGACCTGAATGCTCCTATAGCTCTGTCGCAGACCAGCAGCAGATCCACTGACCTGAGTGCTCCTACAGCTCTGTCTCAGACCAGCAGCAGAACCACTGACCTGAGTGCTCCTACAGCTCTGTCTCAGACCAGCAGCAGAACCACTGACCTGAGTGCTCCTACAGCTCTGTCTCAGACCAGCAGCAGAACCACTGACCTGAATGCTCCTACAGCTCTGTCTCAGACCAGCAGCAGAACCACTGACCTGAGTGCTCCTACAGCTCTGTCTCAGACCAGCAGCAGAACCACTGACCTCGGGCCATTGACCTGAGTGCTCCTGCAGCTCTGTCTCTTCTCTTCTTATTCCAGCAGCAGAAACGGCCAGCTGCCATCCTGGCCCAGTCACACACAACAGAGACTATCTAGTGTACAAAACTTGTGAATGGAGGCCAGTAGTTGTAACTACAACACTATAGGAAATACTCTCAGCATGTTGACCTCTACAACTGTTTCAGCTCTTTACAGGGTGGTTCCAGAGAGGTTATCCATTAAATCAAATCACATTTTATTGGTCACATACATGTGATTAGCAGATGTTATCGCGGGTGTAGCGAAATGCTTGTGCTTCTAGCTCTGACAGTGCAGTAATATCTATCAAGTAATATCTAACAAATTACACAACATACACCCAATACACACAAATCTAAGTAGGAATGAATTAAGACTATATACATATGGACGAGCGATGTCAGAGTGGAACGTATACAGAGCGGATACAGTAGAATAGCATAGGGGGAAAAAACTGTATATACACTATCATTCAGACATTGTTAATGTTGTAAATGACTATTGTAGCTGGAAACGGCTGATTTTTAATGGAATATCTACATAGGCGTACAGAGGCCCATTATCAGCAACCATCACTCCTGTGTTCCAATGGCACGTTGTGTTAGCTAATCCAAGTTCATCATTTTAAAAGGCTAATTGATCATTAGAAAACCCTTTTGCAATTATGTTAGCACAGCTGAAAACTGTTGTTCTGATTAAAGAAGCAATAAACTGGCCTTCTTTAGTCTAGTTGAGTATCTGGAGCATCAGCATTTGTGGGTTCGATTACAGGCTCAAACTTGCCAGAAACAAAGTACTTTCTTCTGAAATCCGTCAGTCTATTCTTGTTCTGAAAAATGAAGGCTATTCCATGTGAGAAATTGCCAAGAAACTGGAGATCTCGTACAACGCTGTGTAATACTCCCATCACAGAACAGCCGCAAACTGTCCCTAACCAAAATAGAAAGAGGTCCCGTCAATGTGGATAGGGGGGTGCTCCCTTTGCTGTTTCCTTTAGTCCACGATCATCTCCTTTGTTTTGTTGACGTTGAGTGAAAGGTTGTTTTCCTGACACCACACTCCGAGTGCCCTCACCTCCTCCCTATAGGCTGTCTCATCGTTGTTGGTAATCAAGCCTACTACTGTTGTGTCTTCTGCAAACTTCATGATTGAGTTGGAAACGTGCTTGGCCACACAGTCAGGGAGTACAGGAGGGGGCTGAGCACGCACCCTTGTCCCCACAAGGGGCCCCAGTGTTGAGGATCAGCGGAGTGGAGGTGATATTTCCTACCTTCACCACCTGGGGGAGGCCCGTCAGGAAGTCCAGGACACAGTTGCACAGGGCAGGGTTCAGACCCAGGGCCTCAAGCTTAATGATGAGCTTGGAGGGTACTATGGTGTTGAATGCTGAGCTATAGTTAATGAACAGCATTCTTACATAGGTATTCCTCTTGTCCAGATGGGATAGGGCAGTGTGCAGAGTGATGGCGATTGCATCGTCTGAGGATCTATTGTGGCGGTAAGCAAATTGAAGTGGGTCTAGGGTGGCAGGTAAGGTAAAGGTGATATGATCCTTGACTCAAAGCACTTCATGATGACAGAGGTGAGTGCTACGGGTGATCATTAAGTACAGTTACCTCTGCCTTCTTGGGTACAGGAACAATGGTGGCCATCTTGAAGCATGTGGGGACAGCAGACTGGGAGAGATTGAAACAAACCAAACACACCAGCCAGGTGGTCTGAGCATGCTCTGAGGATGCGGCGAGGGATGCCATCTGGACCGGCAGCCTTGTGAGGGTTAACATGTTTAAATGTTTTACGTCATCCACGGAGAAGGAGAGCCCACAGTCCTTGGTAGCGGGCTGCGTCGGTGGCGCTGTGTTCTCCTCAAAACGTGAAAAGATGGTGTTTAGCCTGTCCGGAAGCAAGACGTCGGTCTCGGCAACGTGGCTGGTTTTCCTTTTGTAGTCCCTGCCACATACGTCTTGTGTCTGTGTGACTCCACTTTCTCTATACTGACGTTTAGCTTGTTTGATCGCCTTGCCATTGTTAAATATGGCGGTTCGCGCTTTCAGTGTCGCGCGAAAGCTACCATCTATCCACGGTTTCTGGTTAGGGTAGATTTTAATAGCCACAGTGGGTACTACATCTCCTATACACTTCCTTATGAACTCAGACACCGTATACATGTATACGTCTATATTATTTTCGCACGCTTCTTGGAACATATCCCAGTCCACGTGATCAAAACAATCCTGAAGCGTGGATTCCGATTGGTCAGGCAAGTGTTGAATAGTACGAAGCACGGGATCTTCCTGTTTGAGTTTCTGCCTATAGGACGGGAATAGCAAGATGGAATCGTGGACAGATTTGCCGAAAGAAGGGCGGGGAGGGCCTTGTAAGCATCCCGGAAATTTGAATAGCAATGGTTGAGAGTCTTAGTAATGCTAGTAAGACAGTCAATATGTTGGTAGAATTTCGGCAGCCTAGTCCTTAGATTTGCTTTGTTAAAATCCCCAGCTACAATACATGCAGCCTCAGGATATGTGGTTTCCAGTTTGCATAAAGTCCAGTGAAGTACTTTGAGAGCCGTCGAGGTTTCGGCTTGAGGTGTGATGTAAACGGCCGTGGCGATGACGGAGGAAAATTCTCTTAGGAGATAATATGGTCGGCATTTAATTGTGAGGTATTCTAGGTCAGGTGAACAAAATGACTTGAGTTCCTGTATGTTTCTAAAATTCCCCCATGAGTCGTGAATCATGAAACACCCCCCGCCCTTCTGCTTGCCGGAGAGATATTTATTCCTGTCTGCGCAATGTACTGAGAATCTTGCTGGCTTTACTGACTCTGACAGAGTATCCCGAGAGAACCATGTTTCTGTGAAACAAAGTATGTTACAGGCCCCAATGTCTTCCTGGAAAGAATCTTTGCTCTAAGCTCATCAACTTTGTATCCAAAGACTGAACATTAGCGAGTAATATATTCGGAAGCGGTGGGTGGTGTCCACTCCTCCTAAGTCGAAACAGCAGGCTGCCTCGAATGCCTCTCCTCCGCCGGCGATGTTTTGGGTTCGGCCTCCGGAATAAGTTAAATTGCTCTGGGGGCCTCCCGGGTGGCGCAGTGGTTTAGGGAGCTGTACTGCAGTGCCAGCTGTGCCACCAGAGACTTCGCACCCAGGCTCTGTCATAACCGGCCGCGACCGGGAGGTCCGTGGGGCGACGCACAATTGGCATAGCGTCGTCTGGGTTAGGGAGGGCTTGGCCGGTAGGGATATCCTTGTCTCATGGCGCACCAGCGACTCCTGTGGCGGGCCGGGCGCAGTGCGCGCTAACCAAGGTTGCCAGGTGCACGGTGTTTACTCCGACACATTGGTGCGGCTGGCTTCTGGGTTGGATGCGCGCTGTGTTAAAGAAGCAGTGCGGCTTGGTTGGGTTGTGTATCGGAGGACGCATGACTTTCAACCTTCGTCTCTCCCAAGCCCGTACAAGAGTTGTAGCGATGAGACAAGATAGTAGCTACTAACAATTGGATACCATGAAATTGGGGAGAAAAAGGGGGTAAAAATTAAAAATAAATAAATTGCTCTGGGGAGAGTGAACAAAGGATATGCAAACATACCCTCGTAAAACTGACTATCCTACCGATCCTCGATTTCGGTGGTGCCATTTACAAAATAGCCTCCAAACTGGATGCAGTCTATCACAGTGCCATCCGTTTTGTCACCAAAGCCCCATATACCACCCACCACTGCGACCTGTATGCTCTAGTTGGCTGGCTCTAGTTATTCGTCGCCAGACCCACTGGCTCCAGGTCGTCGATAAGTCTATGCTAGGTAAAGCTCCACCTTATCTCAGCTCACTGGTCACGATAAACAAAACAAAAAAACAGTAGCACGCACTCCAGCAGGTATATCTCACTGGTCATCCCCAAAGCCAACACCAGTTCTCTGCTGCCAATGACTGGAACTAATTGCAAAAATTGCTGAAGCTGGAGACTTATATTTCCCTCACTAACTTTAAACATCAACTATCTGAGCAGCTAACCGATCACTGCAGCTGTACATAGTCCATCTGTAAATAGCCCACCCAATATACCTACCTCACCCCCATATTGTTTTTATTTACTTTTTTGCTCTTTTGCACACCAGTATTTCTACTTGCACATCATCATCTGCACATCTATCACTCCAGAGTTAATTTGCTAAATTGTAATTACTTTGCTACTATGGCCTATTTATTGTCTCCTCATGCCATTTTCACACACTGTATATCGACTTTCTTTTTTTCTATTGTATTATTGACTGTACTCTTGTTTATTCCATGTGTAAACTGTGTTGTTGTTTGTGTCGCACTGCTTTGGTAAACGAGAATTTGTTCTCAACTAGCCTACCTGGTTAAATACAGGTGAAATAAAAATAAAATCTCAGTCGGCGCCCTCTTCATCAGCTAGATATCAGGATCAAGTGAGGCAATGAACTCTCGAGGGCAAGTACTGCACTTCATTAAACCACCCAAGTAGCTGCAGGGAGATTCCTGTAGCAGCCATTTCAAACTGATGGTAGCTTTCTGTAAACACAGGCTGACAACAGCGTTTCACACACACACACACACACTCCGCAAAAGAACACCCCACAGAAGCACACCCAGGGTCTGATGCGCACACACACACACACACACACACACACACACACACACACACACACACACACACACACACACACACACACACACACACACACACACACACACACACACACACACTCCTAACCTGTGTCCCGGCAGTCCCAGTAGGTGCTCTTGCGTCTGTAGCTATAGCTGAGGTTGTCTGTAGCTCTGTGGACCAGGACAATGACAGACAGGCTGTGTAGGACCTGACCCAGTCTGGACAACAGATGTGATGAAGCCTCCTGGAGCTGTCCCTGACGCACAAACTCCGCCAGAGACATGACAGAGTGTGTGAGGGAGAGAGTGTGTGTGTATGCAGCTTCGTGGGTGAGTGTTCCGGAGTCCCCAAGTCGAGCCAGGCCGCACTAAGCTACACTCAGTGTGTGTGTGTATTCCAGTCTCTCCAAATCAAGTCAAACGAAGCCGCACTGTGCCAACCAGTGCCTCTGATCCCTCCACTCCTCAGCCAGTCTGTCTGTGACTGTGACTGTGGAACACATCTTAGTGGTGGTGGTACGTCCGGTTGACAGCAGTGAGGAAGAGAGGGGTGGGACCCGGGATGGGGGATGGAGGGAACACAGTGCTGGCTGCTGTTTAAGACCACCAATCCCCTTCTGCTGCGCTAATTATACCAACAGCCAGCCAAGTGTAATCTGTGCATGCTCAGGGACCACGCACGCACGCACAGACAGTTTACGATGTGAGCACACGGTGAACAATGCCATTGTCCACTTCCTCCACAGCAGCACCAAACCAAGGCTGTGACAATAAAGGACGCATTAGTTCCAGATTCAAAGACTTCTCAATATCGGGACTCTCTCTTTCCTCAGTCAACTCTATTGCCTTGGCCTACCACATCTGATAGCATGATCTGCAGCCAGACATACAGTGGGTATCCCTCCACACAAGATGGGTATTCTCCACCCCCCTCTTATCACATAGGAACAAACTGGGATTTTACAGAGCCAATCACCCAGTACAATATCCCTGGGTAGTCAATGGATCTCTGATGCCTTTCACAAGCAGGCTCTCTGTGCGACTCTCTCGGTCTGTCTGGAGAAACACTTCATTATCACACAACAGAGCCAACACTCTAGAGACAGACAGAGGGAATGGCAGCTACTGTACACCAGGCACTTATTTCATTATGGAAAATGTTCAGAGTTGTAATAGAAATGTATGGTCTATGACTGACTGAGGTTATTTCCCCACGATAGGAAGTTAGAAAGTGCCTTGTCTGCACAATGTATCTCCATCTGCCTAGAATATAAATTCAGCTGAAGTTTTAGCACTTTTGGAGGTATGGAAACTTTTGACAAGATTTGATTTTGGTGTGAACTACTCCTTTAAAAAGGGATAGTTCTCCCAAAGCTCGTCCGTGGACAAGGTAAGACAGCAATCCAATCCATTGTGTACCTGGCCACTGTCTCCAAACTGTTTAAATTTTTTAGCAAACACCAGTGGGAGTCAATACCCCAGATATTATAATTTTTTGCTTGCCTTCAAAATATTTACTTTAAGATGATCTATTGTTTGGAAATGTGGGTGAACTATCCCTTTAAGTGGGTCTGTCACGCCCAAATTGCTAACTTTTTGGATCGAGGGCAACATCGGGATTTTCAAATTCAACGGAGGGACTCCTGTGGCCGGGCTCATGCACGCTGACACGGTCGCCCGGTGTACTGTGTTTCCTCCAACACATTGGTGCGGTTGGCTTCCAGGTTAAGCGGGCATTGTGTCGAGATCTACTGTCTCTATTATAACATGACAGACCAGCTATATCTACTGTCTCTATTATATTATGACAGACCAGCTAGATATAATGTCTCTATTATATTATGAAAGACCAGCTAGATCTACTGTCTTTATTATATTATGACAGACCAGCTAGATCTGCTGTCTCTATTATAGTATGACAGACCAGCTAGATCTACTGTCTCTATTGTATTATGACAGACCAGCTAGATCTACTCTCTCAATTAAAACATGACAGACCAGCTAGATCTACTGTCTCTATTAAATTATGACAGACCAGCTAGATTTACTGTCTCTATTATATTATGTTAGATCAGTTCTTCTACTGCCTCTGTTATATTATGACAGACCAGCGAGATCTACTGTCTCTATGGTATTATGACAGACCAGCTAGATCTACTGTCTCTATTATATTATGACAGACCAGCTAGATCAACTGTCTCCATGGTATTATGACAGACCAGCTTGATCTACTGTCTCTATTAAAACATGACAGACCAGCTATATCTACTGTCTCTACTATATTATGACAGACCAGCTTGATCTACTGTCTCTATTAAAACATGACAGACCAGCTCAATCTACTGTCTCTATTATATTATGACAGACCAGCTAGATCTACTGTCTCTATTAAAACATGACATACCAGCTATATCTACTGTCTCTATTATATTATGACAGACCAGCAAGATCTACTGTCTCTATTATATTATGACAGACCAGCTAGATCTACTGTCTCTATTATATTATGACACACCAGCCAGATCTACTGTCTCTATTAAAACATGACAGACCAGCAAGATCTACTGTCTCTATTATATTATGACAGACCAGCTAGATCAACTGTATCTATGGTATTATGACAGACCAGCTTGATCTACTGTCTCTATTAAAACATGACAGACCAGCTATATCTACTGTCTCTATTATATTATGACAGACCAGCTTGATCTACTGTCTCTATTAAAACATGACATATCAGCTATATCTACTGTCTCTATTATATTATGACAGACCAGCTATATCTACTGTCTCTATTAAAACATGACAGACCAGCTATATCTACTGTCTCTATTATATTATGACAGACCAGCTAGATCTACTGTCTCTATTAAAACATGACAGACCAGCTATATCTACTGTCTCTATTATATTATGACAGACCAGCTATATCTACTGTCTTTATTATATTATGACAGACCAGCCAGATCTACTGTCTCTATTAAAACATGACAGACCAGCTAGATCTACTGTCTCTATTATATTATGACAGACCAGCTTGATCTACTGTCTCTATTAAAACATGACAGACCAGCTATATCTACTGTCTCTATTATATTATGGCAGACTATCGAGATCTAATGTCTCTATTATAATATGACATACCAGCTATATCTACTGTCTCTATTATATTATTACATTTACATTTAAGTCATTTAGCAGACAGACTCTTATCCAGATCTACTGTCAAATTATGAATTATGACAGACCAGATATATCTACTGTCTCTATTATATTATGACACACCAGCAAGATCTACTGTCTCTATTATATTATGACAGACCAGCTATATCTACTGTCTCTATTATATTATGGCAGACTATCGAGATCTAATGTCTCTATTATAATATGACATACCAGCTATATCTACTGTCTCTATTATATTATTACATTTACATTTAAGTCATTTAGCAGACGCTCTTATCCAGAGCGACTTACAAATTGGTGAATTCACCTGACAGACCAGATATATCTACTGTCTTTATTATATTATGACAGACCAGCAAGATCTACTGTCTCTATTATATTATGACAGACCAGCTAGATCTACTGTCTCTATTATATTATGACAGACCAGCTAGATCTACTGTCTCTATTATATTATGACACACCAGCCAGATCTACTGTCTCTATTAAAACATGACAGACCAGCAAGATCTACTGTCTCTATTATATTATGACAGACCAGCTAGATCTACTGTCTCTATTATATTATGACAGACCAGCTATATCTACTGTCTCTATTATATTATGACAGACCAGCTAGATCTACTGTCTCTATTATATTATGACAGACCAGCTAGATCTACTGTCTCTATTATATTATGACAGACCAGCTAGATCTACTGTCTCTATTATATTATGACAGACCAGCTAGATCTACTGTCTCTATTATATTATGAAAGACCAGCTAGAACTACTGTCTCTATTATATTATGACAGAGAAGCTAGACCTCGTGTCTCTATTATATTATGGCAGACCAGCTCGATCTACTGTCTCTATTACATTATGACGGACCAACTTGATCTACTGTCTTTATTGTATTATGACAGACCAGCTCGATCTACTGTCTCTATTGTATTATGACAGACCAGCTAGAACTACTGTCTCTATTATATTATGACAGAGAAGCTAGACCTACTGTCTCTATTATATTATGGCAGACCAGCTCGATCTACTGTCTCTATTATATTATGACAGACCAGCTATATCTACTGTCTTTATTATATTATGACAGACCAGCGAGATCTACTGTCTCTGTGGTATTATGACAGACCAGCTAGATCTACTGTCTCTATTATATTATGACAGACCAGCTAGATCAACTGTCTCTATGGTATTATGACAGACCAGCTAGATCTACTGTCTCTATGGTATTATGACAGACCAGCTAGATCTACTGTCTCTATTATATTATGGCAGACTATCGAGATCTACTGTCTTTATTATATTATGACAGACCAGCTCGATCTGCTGTCTTTATTATATTATGACAGACCAGCTCGATCTACTGTCTTTATTATATTATGACAGACCAGCGAGATCTGCTGTCTCCATTATATTATGACAGACCAGCGAGATCTACTGTCTGTATTATATTATGACAGACCAGCTAGATCTACTGTCTTTATTATATTATGACAGACCAGCTAGATCTACTGTCTCTATTATATTATGACAGACCAGCAAGATCTACTGTCTGTATTATATTATGACAGACCAGCTAGATCTACTGTCTTTATTATATTATGACAGACCAGCTAGATCTACTGTCTCTATTATATTATGACAGACCAGCAAGATCTACTGTCTCTATTATATTATGACAGACCAGCCAGATCTACTGTCTCTATTAAAACATGACAGACCGGCTATATCTACTGTCTCTATTATATTATGACAGACCAGCTAGATCTACTGTCTCTATTAAAACATGACAGACCAGCTCGATCTACTGTCTCTATTATATTATGACAGACCAGCTAGATCTACTGTCTCTATTATATTATTACAGACCAGCTAGATCTACTGTCTCTATTATATTATGGCAGACTATCGAGATCTACTGTCTCTATTATAATATGACAGACCAGCTATATCTACTGTCTCTATTATATTATGACAGACCAGCTATATCTACTGTCTTTATTATATTATGACAGACCAGCGAGATCTACTGTCTCTATGGTATTATGACAGACCAGCTACATCTACTGTCTCTATTATATTATGACAGACCAGCTAAATCAACTGTCTCTATTATATTATGGCAGACTATCGAGATCTACTGTCTCTTTTATAATATGACAGACCAGCTATATCTACTGTCTCTATTATATTATGACAGACCAGCAAGATCTACTGTCTCTATTAAAACATGACATACCATCTATATCTACTGTCTCTATTATATTATGACAGGCCAGCTATATCTACTGTCTCTATTATATTATGACACACCAGCCAGATCTACTGTCTCTAATAAAACATGACAGACCGGCAATATCTACTGTCTCTATTTTATTATGACAGACCAGCTATATCTACTGTCTCTATTATATTATGACAGACCAGCTAGATCTACTGTCTTTATTATATTATGACAGTCCAGCTAGATCTACTGTCTTTATTATATTATGACAGACCAGCGAGATCTGCTGTCTCCATTATATTATGACAGACCAGCGAGATCTACTGTCTGTATTATATTATGACAGACCAGCTAGATCTACTGTCTTTATTATATTATGACAGACCAGCTAGATCTACTGTCTCTATTATATTATGACAGACCAGCAAGATCTACTGTCTCTATTATATTATGACAGATCAGCTATATCTACTGTCTTTATTATATTACAACAGACCAGCCAGATCTACTGTCTCTATTAAAACATGACAGACCGGCTATATCTACTGTCTCTATTATATTATGACAGACCAGCTAGATCTACTGTCTCTATTATATTATGACACACCAGCCAGATCTACTGTCTCTAATAAAACATGACAGACCGGCAATATCTACTGTCTCTATTTTATTATGACAGACCAGCTATATCTACTGTCTCTATTATATTATGACAGACCAGCTAGATCTACTGTCTCTATTAAAACATGACAGACCAGCTCGATCTACTGTCTCTATTATATTATGACAGACCAGCTATATCTACTGTCTTTATTATATTATGACAGACCAGCCAGATCTACTGTCTCTATGGTATTATGACAGACCAGCTAGATCTACTGTCTCTATTATATTATGACAGACCAGCTAGATCAACTGTCTCTATTATATTATGGCAGACTATCGAGATCTACTGTCTCTTTTATAATATGACAGACCAGCTATATCTACTGTCTCTATTATATTATGACAGACCAGCTATATCTACTGTCTTTATTATATTATGACAGACCAGCGAGATCTACTGTCTCTATGGTATTATGACAGACCAGCTCGATCTACTGTCTCTATTATATTATGACACACCAGCCAGATCTACTGTCTCTAATAAAACATGACAGACCGGCAATATCTACTGTTTCTATTATATTATGACAGACCAGCTATATCTACTGTCTCTATTTTATTATGACAGACCAGCTAGATCTACTGTCTTTATTATATTATGACAGACCAGCCAGATCTACTGTCTCTATTAAAACATGACAGACCAGCTATATCTACTGTCTCTATTATATTATGACAGACCAGCTATATCTACTGTCTCTATTATATTATGACAGACCAGCTATATCTACTGTCTCTATTATATTATGACAGACCAGCGAGATCTACTGTCTCTATGGTATTATGACAGACCAGCTTCATCTACTGTCTCTATTAAAACATGACAGACCAGCTATATCTACTGTCTCTATTATATTATGACAGACCAGCTCGATCTACTGTTTTTATTATATTATGACAGACCAGCCAGATCTACTGTCTCTATTAAAACATGACAGACCGGCTATTTCTACTGTCTGAATTCATAAACGGCTCTTTTAGACAATGGAGCCCCTCTAATTACACTGCTACTGTAAACTAGGTCAACATCGGGCAGTCAGGACAAATAATACAATGACTTTAGGCCATTTGTACTCTCTATGCTAATTAGAAGCCATGGGTCATTGATTGTGATGCACCGAATCCCTCTCTGCAGCCCCGCGACAAAGTGTGAAAACATTCATTTGCAACCAGTCACAAATCAAGGAGATTAGAATTCTCCTGAACACAGTTCTAACAGTTAAGAATCAAGGAGATTAGAATTCTCCTGAACAGTTCTTACAGTTAAGAATCAAGGAGATTAGAATTCTCCTGAACACAGTTCTTACTGTTAAGAATCAAGGAGATTAGAATTCTCCTGAACAGTTCTTACAGTTAAGAATCAAGGAGATTAGAATTCTCCTGAACACAGTTCTTACTGTTAAGAATCAAGGAGATTAGAATTCTCCTGAACACAGTTCTTACTGTTAAGAATCAAGGAGATTAGAATTCTCCTGAACACAGTTCTTACAGTTAAGAATCAAGTCATTTTGAGTTGCAAATGGGAACTTAAGATAATATGGAGATTCATCTCTAATACTGTACATGAAAAAGGGACTATTACTTAATTGATTATCATTCATGCTTCGCTAGGCAGCTGTGTGTGATGTTGAAGGCACGAGGCTGCACCCCACTCATGTATTAACCATGAGTTTTATGTGGTCACTTGCACCTAGTTCAAGATTCATCACTGTCCTACATTTTATCATCTGCCAGATGATCACGCCTGCAGGTTCATCACAGGGTCAGTAAGGGACCTTCCAGAAATTAATAGAGACACAGATCCATTCCCTCAGTGACTTTGATACGCAACAGACACACAGGCACCAGAACACAGACCACAAACAGGGATACTAATGAAACAAAGTAAGTTAGTGTCAAGAACAAGAACGCCATTCATCCCAATGGGGGGAAATAGTGTCATGGGTCTTGTGACGTGTCCAAATAAAGCCAGGTTGCAGTGAGACATTGACATTGCGACACCTCTCCTACCAAATATATCGCCACTTAAATAAAGCTGCTCCGTGACTGTCTATTCTACTCCAACACACATCAAAATGCATGAGCTCACTACGTGTCATATCGTGGATAGAAAAGTGAATCCACGGTTTCACAGATCAACATGAGCGATCAATCAATGGATCGGTACCAAACGTCATTATCTCGCATTTATTGAGGTCCACTGCCACCACGTGGTTAAATACTCAAACTCATTCTACCTCAAATATCTCAAGACTGCTCTTGTTGGAAGTGTCTAGCTCGCACAAGTGTAGATACTACTACTGTATACTCCAGTTCTGTAATATTGTTTGTTTTCTAACCATGACAGTTGTCTAAACATGATTTACTTACTAGATTCAAACAAGCGGGAATTGACATTGACAAGTCTGTGCGTCAAGTTTGACCAACCTAGAAAACATTATCTGAAGTCTGCCCCGTTTATGTCGACTACTTTCCAAGTTTCTGAAATCACTTCGATGTTAACGTAAGTAAATTTACCTGCTATATCGTGGATTTCCACTGTATAACTTCACATGCGTTCTGCTGCGTTCTCGAACTCCAGCACAATGGCCAAGTCACATGCCCCCTTCAAACTAATTAGGCCTCAACTCAGAATGCATCCAGCAAGAAAAAAAACACTCACCGGGAGCGTGATGTATTAAATTGAATTTATTCGAAAATATATATATTTTTAGACAAAGGCCCTCATATAGTCTACTTAGAATGCACCCCTGATGCTGACAAAAAAAACAAAGTACAAAGTGTAAAAAACTTGACTTTATTATTAAAGAGATGACAGGATGTTTGTGTCCATGGCATGTCATTTCTATACATCTGTGCTATACAATGGACAGGATTTACAGACAGAGGTCTTGCAGTAGCATCTTCTCTTGGCACGCCCCGATGAGAACTTGTGATTGGACAGAAAGACAGGGGAGCCTGCTGGGAGAGGTTAAAACACTAAAGGGTGCATCTCTAATGGCACCCTATTTTGTATGGTGCCATTTAGGACGCATCCAATAGCTTCCTTGCCTCCTTTCATTCACCTGCTCTGCTGACAGGTGAATGAAAGCAAGTCCTGGTAAGCATCTTGCATATCGCTTTCGGATCAGTGAAAAGGGAAGGGAGGTGAGGAAGCCACCTCTGACTATTGAGATACTGTAGTATTCGGGTGTATAGTCCATCATAGGGGGGTTTTGAATGGCTAGTTATGTCACCATTCCACTTGTAGCTTCTTCAAGGTTTAATGTCGCAGTATGACAAAAGTATTTTCCCAGGTTTGTCTGAGTGGTCAGAAGAGAAAAGTGGCATAAGTTGGGTGCAACACTTTTGACAAATCTGTCTTGTACAATTAAGGAATTGAGCTGGTTCAACATGACAGTTTGACATGCAGAACAGAGGCCATAGTCTGCAAGGAGAATCAAGAGAAACCCAGTTAAATAATACAAAACACCTATAAAATCCTAACGTCTGTCCGTCTTTTAGCCTTAGGGGCTGTGGGCATTGTTCTTGAATCTCTTTAGAGAGGTGGGTGGGAGCCTGCTGTGTTGGTTCCATAACACAGTTGTTAAACAGCTATAAGTGTTTATTAACAGTTATAAAAACACACCGCAGACTTTAAGACACTGGTATGAAAAATAAACAAACGTCAGTAAGAAAAACAAAAAAAAATATTCACAGAACATCTAAACAAACCAATCAAATCAAGACATTCTGTTCATTATCAAATGTACAATATGAAATTCACACGGTGATGGTAGCCTATCAGACACCTCAAAGAGGTGAGGGTGAAAACAGCTGGAGGCTGGAGGCAGACTACTAAAATGACAGGCTTCTAAAACCACACCTCCCAAGAGGGGACTGTGAAGAGTGGGAAACGTGGATGTGTGTGTGTGTATGGTGAATTGAGCGTGTGTGTTTGTTTGTGTGAGTAATTTGCCAATGACATTGGGGAGGAGGCAGGGTTTCAAAATGTTCTGTTTGTTTATGTCATAGTGAAATGAATCCCAGTTAGCCCTATTTGTCTTGAGGTGTTAAAATGCAGGGACAAATGGAATCTGTGAAGTCACCACTACATCATCCTCTTATTCTGCGTTCAAGACAACTGGGAATTCAGATAAAAACTATGTCAAATCATGACGTCAGTGATCATCAGGTCGGAATGTCAGAGCTCTGGAAAGATGCCCCGAGTTCCCGACTTGGAATTCCGAGTTGGATGACCGCTCAAAATGGGTTTTCCAAGTTGGAGCTTGTTTTTTTTTTACAGAGTTCCCAGTTGTTTTGAACACAATGAAGTCAGAGATTTCAGAGTTCCTCGTTGTTTTGAATGCGGCATCATCTCCACCTGGCTCTATTATGATGTCATCACAACAGATTCTGTCTGGCTCTTTTGTGATGTCAATGTTCTGTCTGGTTCTATTGTGATGTCATCACAACAGATTCCATCTAGCCCGAATTTAATGTCATCTTCATGTCATATATAAATACTATCAAGGCAGATTCTGTGTGGCTCTCTGTCCCCATGTTGTGACATGGTGGTGTGCGTCAGGTCAGATGTTGGAGGGCCGTCGGCCCCTGGTGGTCCCCAGCGAGGCCCTCAGACGGGGGTCTCTGGCCCGGTAGTGCTCGTTGAAGTCCAGTCTGAAGCTGAGGAAGCGCAGGCTCTCATCTGGACTAGTCATTATCAGCACCAGGAACTGCTGCACTATGCCCTGAGAAGGAGCACAACCAACCACAGATGTTATCCACTGAACACTACCACAGACAACCAGACGGTCCTAGCCACTGAACACTACCACAGACAACCAGACGGTCCTGTCCACTAAACACTACCACAGACACCTAGACGGTCCTGTCCACTGAACACTACCACAGACAACCAGACTGTCCTATCCACTGAACACTACCACAGACAACCAGACTGTCCTATCCACTGAACACTACCACAGACAACCAGACTGTCCTATCCACTGAACACAGACAACCAGACTGTCCTATCCACTGAACACAGACAACCAGACTGTCCTATCCACTGAACACAGACAACCAGACTGTCCTATCCACTGAACACTACCACAGACAACCAGACTGTCCTAGTGAAAGCCACTGTGGCAGTGAGAAGAGAGTAAGACCCATACCTGGTAGAAGTGTGTTAGTATCCGTAGCTGAGAGCGCATTTTTGGTATGGTCTCCTGGAACTCTTGGATCCTCCTGTTCTCCTCTGCCTCCTCTTCAGCAGTCACGCCCCACTCACCCTGAAAACACACACACAGACAGGCAACATTAGGTGTCAAGTTTCAGAAGGAACTTTGTTGTTGCAGCATCAGTGTGGTATCAAAGTGTGGTATCAGAAACCCTACACCCACTCCAATTTAAATACCACCCCAACAGATCCACAGACGATGCAATCTCTATTTCAGTCCACACTGCCCTTTCCCACCTGGACAAAAGGAACACCTATGTAACAATGCTATTCAATGACTACAGCTCAGCGTTCAACACCATAGTGCCATCAAAGCTCATCAATAAGCTAAGGACCCTTGGACTAAACACCAACCCTCTGCAACTGGATCCTGGACTTCCTGACGGGCCGTCCCCAGGTGGTAAGGGTAGGTAACAACATCCACCACACTGATCCTCAACACAGGGGCCCCTCAGGGGTGCGTGCTCATTCCCCTCCTGTACTCCCTGTTTACTCATGACTGCACGACTCCAACACCATCATCAAGTTTGCCGATGACATAACAGTGGTAGGCCTGATCACCAACAACAACGAGACTGACCTCCTCCCTGTAGGCTGAGACCTGGCCGTGTGGTGCCAGGACAACAACCTCTCCCTCAACATATCAAGACAAAGGAGACGATTGTGGACCACAGGAAAAGGAGGACCGAGCACGCCCACATTCTCATCGACGGGGCTGTAGTGGAGCAAGTTAAGAGCTTCAAGTTCCTTGGTGTCCACATCACCAACAAACTAACATGGTCCAAGCATACTAAGACAGTCGTGAAGAGGGCACAACAAAACTCTCCTCATCAGGAGACTCTAATGAAAAGATTTGTATTGAGTCCTCAGATCCTCAAAAGGTTCTACAGCCGCACCATCGAGAGCATCCTGACTGGTTGCATCACTGCCTGGTATGGCAACTGCTCGGCCATCCGACTGCGAGGCACTACAGAGGGTAGTGTTAACGGCCCAGTACATCACTGGGGCCAAGCTTCCTGACATCCAGGTCCTCTATACCAGGCGGTGTTGGAGGAAGGCCCTAAAATTCTCCAGCCACCCTAGACATAGACTGTTCTCTCTGCTACCAGACGGCAAGCGGTACCGGAGCGCAAAGTCTTGGTCCAAGAGGCTTCTAAACAGCTTCTACCCCCAAGCCATAAGACCCCTGAACATCTAATCAAATGGCTACCCAGACTATTTGCATTGCCCCCCCTCCCTCCCCCCTTTTACACCGCTGCTACTCTCTGTTGTTATCATCTATGCATAGTCACTTTAATAACTCTACCTACATGTACATTTTACCTCAACTAACCGGTGCCCCCGCACATTGTACTGGCAACCCCTTGTATCTAGTCTTGTTATTGTTATTTTACTGCTGCTCTTTAATTACTTGTTACTTTTATTTCTTATCTGTATTTTTTTTAAACTGCATTGTTGTTTAGGGGCTCGTAAGTAAGCATTTCACTGTAAGGTCTACACCTGTTCTATTCGGCGCATGTGATTAATAAAATTCGATTTGAAAGAGTAACCAGTGCCAGCTCTTCACTTAAGTAAATGAGTAACTAACACCCATACTAAACTGTTACAGATTCCCACTATGACCCCAGCATTCTCCCCATAGAGACATGACCTTCAATGTCTTCTCTACTCGCATAGTTCTCATTCATGTAAACACACTCAACGCCCAATATTTAAAGTTAATAATAAAATCCAATATCCCCCCCATCACTGACCAACAGCTTCTGTCACCCCAAACCCTCTTACCTTGGACCTCAGTCTTATTTACAAGCTATTAAAAGAGAAACTTGGCAAACGCCGAGGCTGTGTTTGATTTTCTAACACTTAGAGTTTAATAGTCTGATGCTCAGGACCTGTTAAATCAATAAAATGACAACAACACCAGCATGGCCAATGGCCATTAAGGGGGGAACTTGAGTTGGCCCCTGGCTGGGTTCCAGATGACTTAGAACAAACAGGACATGGGACTCTCTGAAGACTACATGTTCCTCCAATTGCGCTCTATAACTAAAAGTGATCATCACTATAAGTAGTTGAATTGGGCCAGTAGACACCGGTACTGAATACCAACACCTCAAATGTTCTACTGCTTGAGTACCGGCACCTCTTATAGAATATTGGCTTAAAAATAGTGCAGAGTACCGGAACCTACATATAAACAGTGCAGGTAAGGCTGTGAAGGTCACGAAACTTTGTCAGCCGGTGATTGTCAAGCAAATAACTGCCAGTCTCACAGTAACAGACCGTTAATGAACATTAACGCATTCAGCATCTCCTGGCTTCCACACTGATGCAGACCTTTGGAACGTCTACATTTCAAAAAGTCTAATAAATTAATGTAATAAAGCCCACACTTTCACAATAAATACATTATTTTAGTCAGGTCTAAAGAAACATGATATGAAGAAAATATAGTCTATTTCAGAACAGAATAGCATACTCTGAGTTGTCCTTATGATAGGTCCTGATCTGGCTATGCCAAATGGCTGTGGGCTACACTCATTTTGCAGACAAGATTTGCTTAGAATTCCATAGCATTATTTTATAGTTTTTTTATAGTATGAAGTATACAATTGAACAAAGCTGAATAAAATATTAAGGATACCTTCTCCAAACGATTTGAGGGAGCGCCCACATGCGGCTATTGTGTGGTGAGCAGTTAACAAAGAAACAGGTACTCCTTAATTTAGAGTTATTTATGTGCCTTTAGTTGTGATACAAATGTTGGGCTGTATGTATTGATTTTTTAATATATTCTAAGTCTGCATGATGTGACTAATGATGATTTGGAAAAAAAGTAGCTTGAAAGGCATGAGCTCTGCTTTGTTTTTGTGCAGGCTGTACACACTTCATCAGTCTCTCATTCACAATTTGACAAGCACTTGATAATGACTCAAATTTCCCAGCGGCATCCCCTTTTGTGGCCGTAATGGCCCTAAATAAAAAGCTCCTCTAACTCACATGGCGCCCCGTCACGTGATCTAGTCTTTCTCACAGGTTACAAGTGAAGGCAGACACATCGGGGACGCAATGCGCCCGTCCTTATCTAATTACGAGGTGCATATTGAAGATATTGGAAGAACTGTGCACATTTAATTTTCGGCAGCCAAAAAGATGAGTAGGCCTAACAAACAGCAAAAGCACTAGCCTATGTCAATCTGTTATCCCCATAGTACTAAATAATATGTGTTTTGATTTAGAATGGACCATTATCATGCACCTGTCTCGAAACAGGGGCAGAGGGATAAAAATACATCTAGGCAATTAAATAGCAAATATGGAGGACACGTTTACTTTCATGCCAGCCAGGTAGGCTATACTCCTGTTGTAAATATAAGCTATGTGCTTAATATTAGGAAAGTTTAAAAAATAAAATATAGTAGGCCTAGCCAATAGAAAGCTGATGGGATCCTCCTCTTTTTAATAGAAGCCATCACTCTGTTTTCTCACGCAATTGCATAGCCTATAGATATGTTATGCAACATGAGCTCTTATGAAGTGTTTGATTAGATTTTCGAAAACATTTGCATTCATTTCAGAGTGATTAGAGGGACAATAGAGTGCTGAGTACCAGGCAGTTAGCAAGTTTGGTAGGCTACTGAAGAACAGCAGCAGCATCAGAGCTTGGAGAAGCCTAGTTAACGTGACTAAACAGTCATGTGGAATTTGACTGCCTTCATGACTCGTGACCGCCGGTGTGGCGGTAATACGGTCACCGTAACAGCCCTGGCACCCATTTCAGTCCACTTCAAGCCCCGATCCTTCTACCTCAGAATCCCTCTGCTTCTTCCGCTCCTCGTACTGCAGCCGCAGGGCGAGTTCCTCCAGGGCAGAGCGGTACAGAGAGTCCTGGGCACTCTGGAACTCTATGATCTGGTCAAAGATCGCTCTCAGCTGGTTCAACAAGGACTGGAGAGAGGATAGCGGGAAAAAAAAACATTTTAGATGACATTAGAGTTTATTAGTCACATGTACAGGGTCGCAGATGTAATAGCTGGGTACAGGGAAATTCTTAAAGGGATACTTAGAGATTTTGTCAATGAGGCCCTTTATCTACTTCTCCAGAGTCGGATACCATTTGTGAAGTCTCTGCATGCACTTTGAAGGAAGTTGCTAACTAACGCTAGCGCAATTGCTAACTAGCGTTAGCACAATGACTAAGTCTATGGGTATCAGCTAGCATGCTAGTAGATACCCATAGACTTCGAGTCATTGCGGTAAGACTAGTTAGCATTGGGTCACAAAACTACCTTCAACTTCCTTCATACTGGACACAAAAACATGAAAATTTATCCACAAGTTCATCTGACTCTGGGGAAAATAGATAAATGGCCTCATTGGCAACATCCCGAAGTATCCCTTTAAGCGCCAACAGGGCAGGTCAAAGAGAAGTGGATGTCAGTAAATGTCTGTTAGAGTGTATGAGCATACGTGTGTGTCTCACCCTGCTGTTGGTGTCCAGGAGGCAGCGGGAGATGACAGAGTCTAAGAATCTTTCGTGGGCAGCGATGATGTGGTCTAGATCCTGGGCCTTCTCTACCTTGTTCCACAACTCATCCCAACAACACTCTAGCACCTGTATACACACATACACACAGAGACACAGAGACCCAGACAGACAGGGGAGGAGGGTGCGTGTGAGAGGAAGAGGCTAGGTGAACTCAGTGGTCTCTAGATAAATAATGAAAAGTACGACCCCTGACCTCGAAGGTGATGTAGTACTGCATCTGGTGGATGAAGTGGACCATCTCATTGGCCAGGATGTGGCACTGGTGCAGCACGCCAGACAGCTCTGTAACACAACATCTAACATGTTACCCTGGCTGCCTTATCTACAGCTCTTCGGTACAAGACTACCTCTGTTGGAGGTGAGAGGGAACCGCATGGTTGTGTGTATGTGTGTGTGTGTGTGTGTGTGTCCTCACCTGGCATGCTCTTAAGCAGCTTGGCGTTGCACATCTGTCCCTTCCAGATGTCGGTGAGGATGTACTCCATACGCTTGGCTCGCCACAGGAAGTTGAACACCCGCAGGTAGTGGCTCATGCACTCCCGTGTGAACACCTGCCACAGCCAGAACCAGTGAGAAAAACAGAAAGCAAGAAGAGAGACAAAGGAGACAGAGTGAAGAGAGAGAGACTGTGTGAACACCTGTCACAGGGTAGCACAGCATTTTCACATGTTCCCTCACCACATCACAGAACAACACAAAACCAGCCAGCACTTGACTTCATCTAACATGGTTGACTGGTGGCCTGTGAATGAACATGTATAACAGAACAGAAAGAAACAATGTTCTGATGCTCCAGGTGGGCTTTTATGGATGAATGTAGAGAGAAGAGGAGAAGCTTATTGGATTGTTTGCGAGGGTGTGTGTGTGTGTGGAGAGAGAAAAGGCAACACCAGATAGGATGGTATGTGTATGTATGTAAAGTGTTGTGGTTACCGTGGCGATAGGACCCTCTACGTGGTAGTCTAAACTGAAGACATCCCAGCCCGTATCTCCGGGAGACACCTTCAGAAGGAGCACAGATGGGTTGATGACCAGGCTTTAGTTCAGAGGGATAACATGGTGCCAAGTTGACAGTTTGAAATCTAATAGGTAGTGACACATGTACATCCAACATCAACCATCTAGGCTTCAGTTCAGAGGGCTAACAGTCTTGAGCCACAGGTTACCAGGTTGTGTTTCAAACCCCTGACTCAATACCATGTTAGCCTACTGAGATAAACCCTATGCCAGCAGTAAATGGTATGAGCTGTAGCCCATGCCAGCAGTAAATGGTATGAGCTGTAGCCCATGCCAGCAGTAAATGGTATGAGCTGTAGCCCATGCCAGCAGTAAATGGTATGAGCTGTAGCCCATGCCAGCAGTAAATGGTATGAGCTGTAGCCCATGCCAGCAGTAAATGGTATGAGCTGTAGCCCATGCCAGCAGTAAATGGTATGAGCTGTAGCCCATGCCAGCAGTAAATGGTATTTACATTACATTTAAGTCATTTAGCAGACGCTCTTATCCAGAGCGACTTACAAATTGGTGAATTCACCTTCTGACATCCAGTGGAACAGTCACTTTACAATAGTGCATCTAAATCATTAAGGGGGGGGTGGTGAGAAGGATTACTTATCCTATCCTAGGTATTCCTTGAAGAGGTGGGGTTTCAGGTGTCTCCGGAAGGTGGTGATTGACTCCGCTGTCCTGGCGTCGTGAGGGAGTTTGTTCCACCATTGGGGGGCCAGAGCAGCGAACAGTTTTGACTGGGCTGAGCGGGAACTGTACTTCCTCAATGGTAGGGAGGCGAGCAGGCCAGAGGTGGATGAACGCAGTGCCCTTGCTTGGGTGTAGGGCCTGATCAGAGCCTGGAGGTACTGCGGTGCCGTTCCCCTCACAGCTCCGTAGGCAAGCACCATGGTCTGGCATGAGCTGTAGCCCATGCCAGCAGTAAATGGTATGAGCTGTAGCCCATGCCAGCAGTAAATGGTATGAGCTGTAGCCCATGCCAGCAGTAAATGGTATGAGCTGTACCCCATGCCAGCAGTAAATGGTATGAGCTGTACCCCATGCCAGTAGTAAATGGTATGAGCTGTACCCCATGCCAGTAGTAAATGGTATGAGCTGTAGCCTATGACAGCAGTAATGGTATGAGCTGTAGCCTATGACGGTAGTAATGGTATGAGCTGTAGCCTATGACGGTAGTAATGGTATGAGCTATAGCCTATGACAGTAATAATGGTATGAGCTGCAGCCTACCTCCAGCAGGCGTACGTCCAGTCTCTTGAGGATCTCAGCGTTGTCATACTGGGCGTTGGTGGCCCTCACGGCTGTCTCCAGGATGCCTGTCAGGTTGTGTTGGTACAGAGTGGTGGCTGGGCGGGCCAGCTCTGGTCTGAAGGGACAAACACTAAGTCAATAAATATGACATATAGGATGGGGTGGGTGGGTGTGTGTATTTGTGCGTACCCATCTGTCTGTACACCTGTGTGTGTGTGTGTGTGTGTGTGTGTGTGTGTGTGTGTACCCATCTGTCTGTACACCTGTGTGTGTGTGTGTGTGTGTGTGTGTACGAACTTTAGCAGGTCCATGAGGTGGCGTATGAAGTCTCCCTGGCCCAGCAGCAGGTATCGTCTCATGGCCTGCAGGTGCTCCAGCAGCAGATAGTTCTGGTTGAGCACATTCAGCAGGTACTTGCTGGTTTCAAAGTAGGCTGCATCTATCTTCCCCTGGAACGCCCCCTCCAGGTCTGATAACAGCTCTGCAGCTATAGAGAGAGTTATTATCTGTGGTCATTATGTGGGTACTGGAGTTGGCACTACATGATGCATATTAAACTCAACTCTCAGACCATTTTCTGAACTCTGTATCTATAATTCAAGATAGAGTCTGCATCCCAAATAGCACCCTATTCGCTTCATAATGCACTACTTTTGACCGGGGGCTTCATAATGCACTACTTTTGACCGGGGGCTTCATAATGCACTACTTTTGACCGGGGGCTTCATAATGCACTACCTTTAACCCTTAAGGTTATGGTCAGAAGTAGTGCACTATAAAAGGGAATAGGGTGGCATTTGGGACAGACAGGTTAAAAATACAACCCAACCCCTCCCCTTCCAACGCCAGTCAGTAGGCAGTCATTCCCCTCAAAGACGAGGCTAAGGAAGGAACTGAAAACCATTGATCAGCGACGTAGAGAGGAGCGAGACTAAATCCAGTCGATACGACAGAAAGTACCATAACACAGTACAACCAGTTCTGATGCCAAACAGATCAATGCGGCTCTGCTCTCACTAGCTACAAACACTACTATGGCAAGACCAAGTCTTCTCTACTCTGTCGAAAGACACTGCCTGCTCAATACACACTCTTTGGAGGTATATTATGTACAAATGTGTACCAAACACCAAATGCCTGTGTTGTATTGAGCTAGCCACTGACAGGCCCCTTTCACAGTGTGTTCGGGGTGGGGGAGAGAGATCAGAGTGCGTACCATCTTTGGGGGAGTCTGTAGACTTGGAGGCCGGGGTGATTTTCCCTGGTGAGGTTCTGTCATGGCACACCTGATGCAGGAAGTTAATGGACTTTCCAATGAGCAGAACCTACAGAGACAGAAGAGAAAGAGAGAGCGAGCAAAAGTGACATGTGAATGCAAAGCTGGTATTTTCTACGTTGAGGATGAGATAATTGGTGTTCGTGTGTGTGTCTACCTTGCGGGCCTGGTCCATGGTGATGAAGGTGGGTATCATGGACTTCCTCAGTGAGTACTTGTCGTGCCACAGTCTGTCTGTCTTCACCGTGGGATCAGACGCCACAAAGAACTGCAGGGAGAGGAATCCCCATCACCATCACAATCACACCTTAAAAGACAGGACTCAACTATATCCGAACAACACAGGAGATTACTACAACAATGGATACTTATTACAGTAATGGAAAGAAAGTGAATGGTGATTCCATCTCTCAATCATGATCTTGATCGTCACTGAGCCAGTAGTTCAACTTGAAAACCAAAATGGATGCCGATAAGTAGACATCAGTGTTACAAGGTGACGACTTCTCTCCTAGGGGGTACAACAAGGGGGATTGAAAAGCCTTTTAGTAAACAAAAAGTATATATATATATATAACGTTTGATTTTAATTTCCGCTCTTCTTGTCATAATGAGTGTTTACAGTCTAACGCCACCTCCCAGCCGCCCCCTGGGCTGACAGAGGTGCCTGTAAGCTTCAGAGCCATACCCTCATTCCCCTCTGCTGGGAAGGAACAGCTCCATAACTACCACTTAGCCCTGCTACGGGGAGGGTCAATACAGGGGGGGCTTAAAACCAGTGTGCCCTTTGTAACGTTCCCTTCTGAGAATAGCTCGGCAGTCGGTCTTGAAAGCCGCTACAACTCTCCTGTGCTCTGTGCTTGCCCAATCAGCACTTAGTCTCAGGTAGACGGAGTCTGAGAGGACGATTCAGCAGCAGGTGCATTAGGACTAGATTCACGGTCTTCAATGTCCTGTAGACAGGGAGATGGAGAGCAAGGACAGAGATAAGAGGTGAGAGAGAGAAGAGGACCATCACTCAGTTCCCCATTACCGTTCTCTCATCCATCCTCATTTGGAAGGCCGCCGTACCCCTCCCCCGTCCCCCTTTCCCTCCATCTCAGCTCAGAGATTAACCTGTCTGTCGGAGTCCACGTCAGCCTGAGCTCAGCTACTACCATCCGGACTCTGACCTTGACAAACTAAAGGAAGTGTGTGCATTATATTTAAGCAATAAGGCACAATGGGGTGTGGTATATGACGGGCTGTTCTGATGCACAACGCATCGTGGCGGGCCTGGACACAGACCCTTAGCTGTGCCTTATTGCTATTATAAACTGGTTACCAACGGAATTAGAGCAGTAAAAATAAAATGTAAAAGCTGTCATCAAGGCCACCCTAGTTTGAGAAACAGATGCATTACAAAGTCCTCAACTGGTAGCTTCAGTAAATAGTACCCGCAAAACACCAGTCTCAACGTCAACAGTGAAGAGGCGACTCCGGGATGCTGGCCTTCTAGGCAGAGTTCCTCTGTCCAGTGTTTGTGTTCTTTTGACAATCTTAATTTAAAAAAATTATTGGCCAGTCTGAGATATGGCTTTTTCTTTGCAACTCTGCCTAGAAGGCCAGCATCCCGGAGTCGCCTCTTCACTGTTGACGTTGAGACTGGTGTTTTGTAGCCTGTAATCGAACCCACAAATGCTGATGCTCCATATACTCAACTAGACGGAAGAAGGCCAGTTTTATTGCTTCTTTAATCAGTACAACAGTTTTCAGCTGTGCTAACATAATTGCAAAAGGGTTTTCTAATGATCAATTAGCCTTTAAAATCATAAACTTGGATTAGCTAACACAACGTGCCATTGGAACACATGAGTGATAGTTGCTGATAATGGGCCTCTGTACGCCTATGTAGATATTCCATTAAAAATCAGCTGTTTCCAGCTACAATAACCATTTAAAATATTAACAATGTCTACACTGTATTTATGAACAATTTAATGATATTGTCATGGACAACAAAAAAATGTGTGTATATGTACACACACACACACACACACACACGCACACATTTGAAGTCGGAAATACATTTAAACTCAGTTAACAATTCCTGACATTTAATCAGAGTGAAAATTCCCAGTCTTAGGTCAGTTAGGATCACCACTTTTTTTTGAGAATGTGAAATGTCAGAATAATAGTGGAGAGAATTATTTATTTCAGCTTTTATTTCTTTCATCACATTCCCAGTGGGTCAGAAGTTTACATACACTCAATTAGTATTTGGTAGCATTGCCTTCAAATTGTTTAACTTGGGTCAAACGTTTTGGGTAGCCTTCCACGAGCTTCCCACAATAAGTTGGGTGAATTTTGGCCCATTCCCCCTGACAGAGCTGGTGTAACTGAATCAGGTTTGTAGGCCTCCTTGCTCGCACACGCTTTTTCAGTTCTGCCCACAAATTTTCTATAGGATTGAGGTCAGAGCTTTGTGATGGCCACTCCAATACCTTGACTTTGTTGTCCTTAAGCCGTTTTGCCACAACTTTGGAAGTATGCTTGGGGTCAATGTCCATTTGGAAGACCCATTTGCGACCAAGCTTTAACTTCTTGACTGATGCCTTGCAATGTTGCTTCAATATATCCACATCATTTTCCTCCCTCATGATGCCATCTATTTTGTGAAGTGCACCCGTCCCTCCTGCAGCAAAGCACCCCCACAACTTGATAATGCCACCCCCGTCCTTCACGGTTGGGATGGTGTTCTTCGGCTTGCAAGCCTCCCCCTTTTTCCTCCAAACATAATGATGGTCATTATGGAATAACAGTCCCATTTTTGTTTCACCAGACCAGAGGACATTTCTCCAAAAAGTACAATCTTTGTCCCCATGTGCAGTTGCAAACCGTAGTCTGGCTTTTTTATGGCGAGTTTGGAGTCGTGGCTTCTTCCTTGCTGAGCGGCCTTTCAGGTTATGTCGATATAGGACTCGTTTTACTGAGGATATAGAAACTTTTTTTATCTGTTTCCTCCAGCATCTCCACAAGGTCCTTTGCTGTTGTTCTGGGATTGATATGAACTTTTCGCACCAAAGTGCGTTCATCTCTAGGAGACAGAACACGTCTCCTTCCTGAGCGGTATGACGGCTGTGTGGTCCCATGGTGTTTATAGTTGCGTACTATTGTTTGTACAGATGAACGTGGTACCGTCAAGCATTTGGAAATTGCTCCCAAGGATGAATCAGAGGTCTTGGCTGATTTCTTTTGATTTTCCCATGATGTCAAGCAAAGAGGCACTGAGTTTGAAGGTAGGCCTTGACATACATCCACACATACACCTCCAATTAACTCAAATGATGTCAATTAGCCCATCAGAGGCATATAAAGCCTTGACATTTTCTGGTGTTTTCCAAGTTGTTTAAAGGCACAGTCAACTTAGTGTATGTAAACTTCTGACCCACTGGAACTGTGATGCAGTGAATTATAAGTGAAATAATCTGTCTGTAAACAATTTTTGGAAATATTACTTGTGTCATGAACAAAGTAGATGTCCTAACCGACTTGCCAAAACTATAGTTTGTTAACCAGAAATTTGTGGAGTGGTTGAAAAACGAGTTTTAATGACTCCAACCTAAGTGTATGTAAACGTTCGACTTCAAATGTATGTATGTATGTATGTATGTATGTATGTATGTATGTATGTATGTATGTATGTATGTATGTATTATATATATATGGTGTGTACATTAAATATATGGTGTGTGTGTGCGCGTCACCTCATGGTAAGTGTCCTCCAGCTCTCCGTCGTAGATCCAGCGGTAGAGGAAGTTGAGGATGGGATGTGACACCAGGCTGAGGATGTGCTGCACCAGAGCTCTCATCTGAGGGTCCCCTGTCTTCCCATAGGCATGGACCGCTGACGCCAGTTCCCCTCCCTTCCTCCCTACACACACACACACACACACACACACACACACACACACATACAACATTTGAACCACACACAATATTTAAATGGATTCTTTGATGGTACCAATCAGCAGGCGCCACGGACACAACTCTACCTTGGCAGAAGTCAACGAGGGCAGCCAGGGTTTTGAGGCGGACTTTCGGGTCGTAGGTCCAGACTAGGAGACGTCTGAGGGTCAGACTGCTCTCCACTCCCAGGTTCACTCCCTGGTCATCCTCCACCTGCAACTGTCAAACACACATTAACATATCCTGTAGCCAACATGGGCTTTTCCTCTTGAAGGGCTAAGAACAAAGTTCATTCACTTGAATAAGGCGGTACAGTGTTTTGAGAGGTAGAGAAAGGTGTGTCTTACCTGTGAGTGCAGCACTGCCAGAAGTCTGTAGTACTCCTTCAGTTCCTGATGCAGGGAGGCACAGAAGCTCTGTCCCACCAGGCCAAAGGCTCGGTCCAGACTGCGAGAGTCAGTGTACTTCCTGATCTTGTTGTGGAGCCAGCCCAGCTCAGCCAATCGGCTACTGGTGTCCCTCAGAGACTTACACACCACCACCTAGGGACACACTGGAGAAGTTACAACAGGAGAATGCACACACAGGCACAAAATACAGGGAATACTGTAAATATCTGTCAAAGTAAGCCATTTAATCTGTGAAGGTGTTGCCAGGTTGGTAGTTAATTTTCCCCGTGTGTACCATCTGTCCTGTATGGCTCCCCACAAACAGGAGACACTCACAATCGGAAAACGGGCCTCTCCTGCTGCCAGGTTACCATTCAGTCACTCACACACACAAGTACGCCACAACCCCCCATGACTACAGCAACACCAAAGGAACAGCAGCTCCGCTCTTCAGCCCAGAATCATGAATAGGAACACATCAGCCATATTATTACAGAGTCCTTTGCCAGTAGGGGAACCATTCCAATTCAAGATTCAACCCTTTTCACACCCGTTTGTTCAGAATTCATTTCACTTTTTTTTTTTAAATGGTAGTCAGCGTGGCCCTTGTTTGAAGACATTCGCCAAGAAGCCTGGAGCCCAAACTGTCTGCAGTGTCTCTGCTGACGGAGTCGTCTTATGAGGACGTGGTGTTGATGCTCACCGTCTCTACTTTAGACAGAATAATAAAACATGATTGTCTCCAATAATGTTCGTTTTCTGTATTCTGTTGTAATTATTAAACCGTGTTAGATTGAATAGGGCTTATAGCGTAAATTATGACTTCAAAAAGACCTCAGGAAACACCCTTGACGGCTAGATTTGGCTCCAGTGTTCTCGTCCGATACAGTGCTCCGAGGCCAGCGCAGTGACAGCAGGCTATATAGAACGCTGAGAAGATGTATAGCTGAAAGAGGTCGACTGTAATTTGTAGGAATATTAGAAGGGAGGAAAGTTGTAATGAATCCTTGATGGATGATAGAGGGACACCATCGATGTGGCTCCTAACCAAAGAGCCAACTATTGATCTGTCAAGCTTTTTACCCCTTTTAGAAACAGATCATCAGCCTTGATGTCAGCAGCACTACAGCTGAATCTGAAAAACGCTGTCGGTCGGCCGGTTCTACAACAGCCATGATGTCAGGGAGTCAGCTCGCGATGAAACAGAGTAATCGGTCAATAACTGGTCTAGCTAGTATGGATGAAAGTACGGCGCTGTCTACATGAAACATTTTAGTCATTTAGCAAGACGCTCTTATCCAGAGAGACTTACAGGAGCAATTAGGGTTAAGTGCCTTGCTCAAGGGCACAGACAGATTTGTCACCTCGTCAGCTTGGGGATTCAAACCAGAGACTTTCGGTTTCTGGCCCAACGCTCTTAAACGCTAGCCTACCTACCATGGTGCGTGTTGACTAACTAACATATATGCAGTGTACAAAACATTAGGAATAACTGCTCTTTCCATCACTTGTTAAATCCACTTCAATAAGTGTAGATGAAGGGGAGGAGACAGGTTAAAGAAGGATTTTTAAGCATTGGGACATGGATTGTGTACGTGTGCCATTCAGAGGGTGGATGGGCCAGACAAAACACTGAAGTGCCTTTGAACGGGGTGGGGGGTACGGTAGTAGGTGTCAGGCACAGGGTTTTTCACACTCAACAGTTTCCCCTGTTTATCAAGAAGGGTCCACCACCCAAAGGACATCCAGCCAACTTGACAACTGTGGGAAGTGTTGGAGTCAACATGGGCCAGTATCCCTGTGGAACGCTTTCGCCTCCTTGAGGTCCATGCCCTGATGAATTGATGCTGTTATGAGGGCAAAAATGGGGTGCCACTCAATATTAGAAGGTGTTCCTAATGTTTAGTACACTCGGTGAAAGGTCAAATAGCTTATGAAGTTGGTCATCAGTTTTTGCATTCGTCAGGGAAATATTTCAGGAACAAGGGGCACAAACTGAAATACCAAAGACACCTTGGACATTGTTCACGTATGACCGAATGTTCACATCACCTTGGAGTCCATCTTGTAGCAGTTGTCTGTGTTGCTCATCTTAATGAACTTGCCGTCGATACCCTGGAAGACATACAGGATGTCTCTGACCAGTGCAGCCTCACCAACCTCCGCTGGAGAGAAGAACGAGGGATTCAGAAAAACAACAAAAAGGACAACATTAACGAAAGCCATAAAAGATACAGAACCAGTCAAAAGTTTGGACACCTCATCATTCAATTGTTTTTCTTTATTTCTAATATTTTCTACATTGTAGAATAACAGTGAAGACGTCCAAACTATGAATTAACACACATGGAATCATGTAGTAAGCAAAAAAGTGTTTAACACTGTTTTGCTTACTACATGATTCCATATGTGTTATTTCATAGTTTTGATGTCGCCACTAGTATTCTACAATGTAGAAAATAGTACACATAAAGAAAAACCCTGGAATGAGTAGGTGCTGTATTTCTCTGTATATATATTTAAGTCAACCCCCCAACCCTGTCAGTGGAGCACCAAGACAAATTAAATACCGGGAGAGCAACTAAACGGTTTATGAAATGAGGCGTTTATGTGAGGTGGTTCTTACTGCAGAACAGGAACATTTCATTGCAGACTTGGTACATTTCCCTCCGACCTAATCTCTTTCTGTTTAATATTGAGTATTCAGTTTGCAGAGCCACTGTGCAGAGAGCAATGTGTCTTTTACCATTACAGGCCCCCTGCCCAACTTCTGCCTACGTTACAAAATGTCCTCCAACCGTGAAGCATGTCCCAACTACGCCATGTAGTTCCATACACAAAACGTAGGCTTATACATCCCAACAATGTCAGTCCCCACCCCCAACTCACCAGTGAGGTCCCCGTCATGGCGTGGCCTGGGGGCCCGGGTGGACAGGGGTGGGGGGCCGAGCGGGGCCCGTGAGGTAGGTGCTGGGGCGGAGGTGTTGGGGAGGGCCCACGCCAGCCGAGAGCCCAGCTGCTGCCCTGCTGTCTGGGGTGGATGTCTGGAGAGATCAAAAATAGAAATGTTTAATGGACCATTTTGTATGTTTACATCCGTGTAACTATAGACATTTTTTCTCCCCCTCGACATGCATAACTCTTCCCCTATACATGTTGGTTATCCTAATGCAAACTGTCTTGTAGGACCATTACCACTAATAGCCTGGTAATGAGGGACTCTTGCCTTTCGACAGCAGAGAATGGCTTTAGAGTCACACCACTGTAGCAATGCCTCAGCTCCAAATTACTTTTATAGTGTTGATGATGATCCACTCAACCACCCACTAATCAGATACTTACCCTGGCACTAGACGAGTATAGCCAGACTAATTATACAAGTGCTTGTGGGGTTGTGGAGAAGGACATGCATAATTGATGCTCACAACGGAATGGAAATACCCTGCTACAACAAATGGCTACAAAGATTATTTTTTTTTTTTTTTTTAAACATGTCCTACTAATTTAAGACCCCTTCATATTCTGAAGGTTCATTGGTTATGCAGGTGCGGTGCTGAGCTACAACAAACGCATGCACTCCCTGCGAGTCAACAGGAACAAGACTGAAGAAAGTCTAGAGTCATGTACGACTGACTATGGAGTCCTGGGTGCTGACCGGACAAACAGGGTTCCATCAATTGGTCTTACCCAGCCAGCAGGGGCTGAGGGGTGGGTGTGGGCCCGTTGAGGGAGTACACCCCCAGGCTGCTGATGCCACTGGTGCCCATGCTGGTGGAGATCTGGGAGCCCCCGGGCCCCGAGCGCTCGGGGTAGCTGAGGGGCAGGCTCCCGGGCCGAGTGCAGTAGAACGGGGTGGAGTGGGCGTCCCTGGGGAGGGCCTGGGCAAACAGCGCCCCATAGCTGCCAACCTGGGAATGACACATGCTATCAAATCAATGATGTATCAATTAAATAATCAAATGTGGAATAATATAGAACATTTACTATAATAGCTATTTCTGCTATTAATGGAGTTCGACAGAACTAACATGGCCGCGATGGAATTACTGTTTGTGATGATGCAGCAAGAACTTTGAAAGTTACTTCAAGTGCAGTCACAAAAACCATCAAGCGCTATGATGAAACTGGCTCTAATGAGGACCGCCATAGGAAAGGAAGACCCGGAGTTACCTCTGCTGCAGAGGATAAGTTCATTAGAGAGTTACCAGCCTCAGAAATTGCAGCCCAAATATATGCTTCACAGAGTTCAAGTAACAAACACATCTCAACATCAACTGTTTAGAGAAGACTGCGTGAATCAGGCTTTCATGGTCGAATTGCTGCAAAGAAGCCACTACTAAAGGAGACCAATAATAAAGAAGAGACTTGCTTGGGCCAAGAAACACGAGCAATGGACATTAGACCGGTGGAAATCTGTCCTTTGGTCTGATGAGTCCAAATTTGAGATTTTTGGTTACAACCGCCGTTTCTATGTGAGAGTAGGTGAACGGATGATCTCCGAATGTATGGTTCCCACCGTGAAGAATGGAGGAGGTGGTGTGATGGTGTGGGGGTGCTTTGCTGTTGACACTGTCAGTGATTTATTTAGAATTGAAGGCAGACTTAACCAGCATGGCTACCACAGCATTCTGCAGTGATACGCCATCCCATCTGGTTTGCACTTAGTGGGCTATCATTTGTTTTTCAACAGGACAATGACCCAACACACCACCACGCTGTGTAAGGGCTATTTGAACAAGAAGGAGAGTGATGCAGTGCTGCATCAGATGACCTGGCCCCCACAATCACTCAATCTCTACCCAATTCAGATGGTTTTGGATGAGTTGGACCGCAGATTGAGGGAAAAGCAGCCAACAAGTGCTCAGCATATGTAGGAACTCCAACAAAACTGTTGGAAAAGCATTCCAGGTGAACCTGGTTGAGATAATGCCAAGAGTACAAAGTAGTCATCAAAGCAAATGGTGGCTACTTTGCAGAATCTAAAATCAAAAATATATTTTGATTTGTTTAACAGTTTTTTGGATACTACATGATGCCATGTGGGTTATTTCATAGTTCTGATGTCTTCACTATTATTCTACAATGTAGAAAATAGTAAAAATAAACAAAAACCCTGGAATAAGTAGCTGTATCCAAACTGTTGACTGGTACTGTATACAGTGCCTTGCGAAAGTATTCGGCCCCCTTGAACTTTGCGACCTTTTGCCACATTTCAGGCTTCAAACATAAAGATATAAAACTGTATTTTTTTGTAAAGAATCAACAACAAGTGGGACACAATCATGAAGTGGAAAGACATTTATTGGATATTTCAAACTTTTTTAACAAATCAAAAACTGAAAAATTGGGCGTGCAAAATTATTCAGCCCCTTTACTTTCAGTGCTGCAAACTCTCTCCAGAAGTTCAGTGAGGATCTCTGAATGATCCAATGTTGACCTAAATGACTAATGATGATAAATACAATCCACCTGTGTGTAATCAAGTCTCCGTATAAATGCACCTGCACTGTGATAGTCTCAGAGGTCCGTTAAAAGCGCAGAGAGCATCATGAAGAACAAGGAACACACCAGGCAGGTCCGAGATACTGTTGTGAAGAAGTTTAAAGCCGGATTTGGATACAAAAAGATTTCCCAAGCTTTAAACATCCCAAGGAGCACTGTGCAAGCGATAATATTGAAATGGAAGGAGTATCAGACCACTGCAAATCTACCAAGACCTGGCCGCCCCTCTAAACTTTCAGCTCATACAAGGAGGAGACTGATCAGAGATGCAGCCAAGAGGCCCATGATCACTCTGGATGAACTGCAGAGATCTACAGCTGAGGTGGGAGACTCTGTCCATAGGACAACAATCAGTCGTATATTGCACAAATCTGGCCTTTATGGAAGAGTGGCAAGAAGAAAGCCATTTCTTAAAGATATCCATCAAAAGTGTTGTTTAAAGTTTGCCACAAGCCACCTGGGAGACACACCAAACATGTGGAAGAAGGTGCTCTGGTCAGATGAAACCAAAATTGAACTTTTTGGCAACAATGCAAAACGTTATGTTTGGCGTAAAAGCAACACAGCTCATCACCGTGAACACACCATCCCCACTGTCAAACATGGTGGTGGCAGCATCATGGTTTGGGCCTGCTTTTCTTCAGCAGGGACAGGGAAGATGGTTAAAATTGATGGGAAGATTGATGGAGCCAAATACAGGACCATTCTGGAAGAAAACCTGATGGAGTCTGCAAAAGACCTGAGACTGGGACGGAGATTTGTCTTCCAACAAGACAATGATCCAAAACATAAAGCAAAATCTACAATGGAATGGTTCAAAAATAAACATATCCAGGTGTTAGAATGGCCAAGTCAAAGTCCAGACCTGAATCCAATCGAGAATCTGTGGAAAGAACTGAAAACTGCTGTTCACAAATGCTCTCCATCCAACCTCACTGAGCTCGAGCTGTTTTGCAAGGAGGAATGGGAAAAAATGTCAGTCTCTCGATGTGCAAAACTGATAGAGACATACCCCAAGCGACTTACAGCTGTAATCGCAGCAAAAGGTGGCGCTACAAAGTATTAACTTAAGGGGGCTGAATCATTTTGCACGCCCAATTCTTCAGTTTTTGATTTGTTAAAAAAGTTTGAAATATCCAATAAATGTCATTCCACTTCATGATTGTGTCCCACTTGTTGTTGATTCTTCACAAAAAAATACAGTTTTATATCTTTATGTTTGAAGCCTGAAATGTGGCAAAAGGTCGCAAAGTTCAAGGGGGCCGAATACTTTCGCAAGGCACTGTATATAGCTATGGTTAGTGTGTGTGTGTGAGAGAGCACTATGGTGTAATGACAAGTATACCCACCCTGGACGGTTTCCTGGGGTCCTCACATAGACTGAGCAGCAGGTATAAGACGGACCACCTGTGTTTCAGCACCCCCTGTTAACGGAAAGCAAGACACAGATTCTCAATTGGTTCTCCTTTCAAAGCCAATAGAAGTATGCATATGCACCAGGGTATTTGGAACAGAAGACTGACCTGAGTCTGCAGCTTTCTGTGGAGCTCAGAGAACAGGGCAGCGTCACCCTCTCTCCTCTGCTTCAGCACTGGAGAACCAAAGGACAAGACAAACAGAATCAGACCACTAAATAAACTGACATAGACCAATTCCAAAAACACAAGTTGATTAAAAGGGGCTCAACTCCACTCCGAAAAAGGGTAAGTGCTTTTTTTAACTTTACAATGCTTAGCGATCGATAAGATGGTCAGTAGTGGCATTACTCCGACTGCAAACAAAATGTATTGAGATTTACTATTATGGAGACTCTTAACAACCGTATTTCTTTATTGTCAAATGTACCTTTAACACGAGACAGAAAAGCTCTACTGGGAAAACAACAACAAAAGACCACATTAACAAAGGATGCATGTTTGCAAAGGTAACAGAGAAAGCGCAAACCAGTGATGTGCAGATGCCACTTTCGACTGTCGAGATGGACCCTCAAAGAGGATTCACGCAGCAAACCTGTCCAGTTTAGGTCACTCCCATTATTGTATCTATTAATAGGTCATAGGTCACTCACGTTCTTTTTTGATCTTCTCTGACACTAGGAACTCATCCCTCTCAATGGTGGGAGCATAGTTACTCCCGACGACTCTCACAGCATACTGGAACTGGTGGGCTACTTCAGCTGAAATGTGAAATAGGGTTGAGTTGAAGTATCGAGCATGGAATATCGGCTTTTCCTAAACCATGTCACTACTGGTGAATGAAACTTACAGACTGGTTCAAATCTTACAGCTGCAGAACGTTTACCCTAAATCAGTAGCTAGCTCCCAATCTTACACTTTCTGGTAGTCACAAAACGTGGCGAAACATGCCTTCAATTGTGCAGGCAATACTACCACGTTTACATAGAAAAATAGCCGAAATGTCTCTTGTCTATCACCAATGTTTCAAATATATATATACTGCTCAAAAAAATAAAGGGAACACTTAAACAACACAATGTAACTCCAAGTCAATCACACTTCTGTGAAATCAAACTGTCCACTTAGGAAGCAACACTGATTGACAAATTTCACATGCTGTTGTGCAAATGGAATAGACAACAGGTGGAAATTATAGGCAATTAGAAAGACACCCCCAATAAAGGAGTGGTTCTGCAGGTGGGAACCACAGACCACTTCTCAGTTCCTATGCTTCCTGGCTGATGTTTTGGTCACTTTTGAATGCTGGCGGTGCTTTCACTCTAGTGGTAGCATGAGATGGAGTCTACAACCCACACAAGTGGCTCAGGTAGTGCAGCTCATCCAGGATGGCACATCAATGCGAGCTGTGGCAAGAAGGTTTGCTGTGTCAGTCAGCGTAGTCAACACCGTGCAGGATGTTTGGCATTTGCCAAAAAACACCAAGATTGGCAAATTTGCCACTGGTGCCCTGTGCTCTTCACAGATGAAAGCAGGTTCACACTGAGCACATGTGACAGAGTCTGGATATGCCGTGGAGAACTTTCTGCTGCCTGCAACATCCTCCAGCATGACCGGTTTGGCGGTGGGTCAGTCATGGTGTGGGGTGGCATTTCTTTGGGGGGCCGCACAGCCCTCCATGTGCTCGCCAGAGGTAGCCTGACTGCCATTAGGTACCGAGATGAGATCCTCAGACCCCTTGTGAGACCATATGCTGATGCGGTTGGCCCTGGGTTCCTCCTAATGCAAGACAATGCTAGACCTCATGTGGCTGGAGTGTGTCAGCAGTTCCTGCAAGAGGAAGTCATTGATGCTATGGACTGGCCCGCCCGTTCCCCAGACCTGAATCCAATTGAGCACATCTGGGACATCATGTCTCGCTCCATCCACCAACGCTACATTGCACCACAGACTGTCCAGGAGTTGGTGGATGCTTTAGTCCAGGTCTGGGAGGAGATCCCTCAGGAGACCATCCGCCACCTCATCAGGAGCATGCCCATGCATTGTAGGGAGGTCATACAGGCACGTGGAGGCCACACACTACTGAGCCTCATTTTGACTTGTTTTAAGGAACATTACATCAAAGTTGGATCAGCCTGTAGTGTGGTTTTCCACTTTAATTTTGAGTGTGACTCCAAATCCAGACCTCCATGGGTTGATAAATTTGATTTCCATTGATAATTTTGTGATTTTGTTGTCAGCACATTCAACTAAGTATTTAATAAGAATATTTAATTCATTCAGATCTAGGATGTTTTATTTTAGTGTTCCTTTTTTTATTTATATATAACATTTGAAATGTATATATAAACTTACTCTGCAGATTGTCTATGGTGTTTGGTACTTGAGACAATATCCACAGGAAAGTATTATTAAAATTACTTCAAAACGCGGTTCTGTGTGTGTTTGCTCATGATCAAAGGCACGTGACAAGACGGTAAGTACATGCATACGAACAGGTGTTAACGTGGTTTTGAGCATGTGATAGAAAATTAAACTTCAGTACCTGCGCTCTAAAAAGTCGGGTAAACAATACTTTTGGGTGAATATTTTGTCTCATATTTCGAGCAGCTGAAAGACTAGCTGCACAGACAACCGGTATAGTAAGTTCAAACGTAATTGTATTCAACATTCTGGCTTGTAAGGAAAATGTCCACGATTGTGCAGTGCTTTGTTTCAGACTGTATACTAAGAATTGGTATCAAAGTCAGATTTATTAGGCAAACTTTCTGGCAGCCTGGCAAGCCAAGCTAGCTATCCCTAACTAGCTAACTTACTTGAACAAGGCGTGGTTGGACTGTTGTCAATCGTATCTGCAGCTACCTATATGTAGCTATGACACACTTTTGGTAGTTAGCTAGTTAAAGCCTTGGATGTAGCCATCACCTAAATACAAATAAGGGTCGAGCTAACGTTAGTTAGATGGCTAGCTAGCTGGGGTCCATACATAGCCTACCATCTCTGACTTGGCTGGCTAGGTGTACAGTTACTAGCTAGCCTAAGCTAACTAGCATTGGCTGTCACACAAACTTGACTTAACTAAAAACGTAGTTAGCTACTGTAGCTAGATGGCGAGCTGAACGCTGGTATACAACTGTCATATCAGCATCACTGTTAAATGTTAGCTAGCTAGCAACACACCAGGCTAGCTGCACATAACCGCGCCTGGGCAATCTAACTAGCTAGCATCATAGCTACCTTCGCTCTTTCCAGTGATCCTGCAGCAAAGACTTTGGAGAAGGACGTTGGGGGACTTTTGATCGAGGGCAGCCATTGCGTTGCAGTCTTTAGTTTTCCTTATCAGACACCAGCGATACTACTGGATGCAGTTGTACCCACTACGATTGTTCTTGCTTTGGGTTTTCACTCTCAGTAACAGCCATTTTAACGGAACCCGCCGAAAGCGTCCTGACTGGAGGCGTTGCTAGCAAGAAGAGATGGGAAAAATAAATGAAAATATTACCCTCCAAAACAAGGCAATGGCGCTAAAGGTTCCCATCTCAGTTGTTCCTAGCCTTCGCCCCATGCTTATGGTGGTCAAATTGTAAGCTAAGTAGATAGCTAGTTGACTGTTAATTTTGAAATACATTTTCATTTTATTGGAATTAATTGCAATGAAATACAGCCGTATCGAAAGACAGTTATTTTGCATTTCAGAACCAGGAGTGTGGACAGTTCCCAGACTTGGGGTACAAGGCAAGCATTTCATGACCCAAGTAGTGGACAACTCTGTGTCTCTCGCTCTCGCTCTCAATTCAATTTCAATTCAAGGGCTTTATTAGCATGGGAAGCATATGTTAACATTGCCAAAGCAAGTGAAGTAGATAATAAATAAAAGTGAAATGAACAATGCAAATGAACAATAAACATTACACTCACAAAAGTTCCAAAAGAATAAAGACATTTCAAATGTTATATAGTATGTCAATATACAGTGTTGTAACGATGTGCAAATAGTTAATGTACAAAAGGGAAAATAAATAAACATAAATATGGGTTGTAATTTATAATGGTGTTTGTTCTTCACTGATTGCCCTTTTCTTGTGGAAACAGGTCACAAATATTGCTCCTGTGATGGCACACTGCGGTATTTCACCCAGTAGAAATGGGTGTTTATGAAAATTGGGTTTGTTTTCAAATTCTTTGTGGGTCTGTGTAATCTGAGGGAAATATGTGTCTCTAATATGGTCATACATTGGGCAGGAGTTTAGGAAGTGCAGCTCAGGTTCCACCTCCTTTTGTGGGCAGTGTGCACATAGACAGACTTGGCTCTCAAGAGAAGACCGGCTAAGGCATTCTTTCTCAATAGCAAGGCTATGCTCACTATGTCTGTGCATAGTCAAAGCTTTCCTTATGTTTGGGGCAGTCACATTGGTCAGGTATTCTGCCACTGTGTACTCTCTGTTTAGGGCCAAACTAGCATACTAGTTTGCTCTGTTTTTTTGTTAATTCTTTCCAATGTGTTAAGTAATTATCTTTTTGTTTTCTTATGATTTGGTTGGGTCTAATTGTGTCACTGTGCTGGGGCTCTGTGGGGTCTGTGTTTGTGAACAGAGGCCCAGGACCAGCTTGCTTAGTGGCCTCTTCTCCAGGTTCCTCTCCCTGTGGGTGATGGCTTTGTTATGGAAGGTTTGGGAATCACTTCCTTTTAGGTGGTTGTAGAAATAACGTCTCTTTTCTGGATTTTGATTATTAGTGGGTATCGGGCCTAATTCTGCTCTGCATGCATTATGTGGTGTTTTATGTTGTACACTGAGGATATATTTTGCAGAATTCTGCATGCAGAGTCTCAATTTGGTGTTTGTCCCATTTAGTGAATTATTGGTTGGAAAGCGGACCCCAGACCTCACAACCATAAAAGGGCTATAGGTTCTATAACTGATTCAAGTCGCTCTCTCTCAATTCAATTAGCTTTATTGGCATGACTATGTCCCTCATTATATGGCAGGCAGCAATGTAGTGCGCTGCCAACGCAACCTCTCTGCGTCCTCCCGCAACAGGACAGTTAGCCTATCCTCATCAGAGAGGTCTTTGAAACCTTGAGAAATTTCAAATTTGGAGAAATGACACTAATTGTTTTAAATTTGTGACATTTTGTCAGGAAATACAGCTCTGTTTTGGGTTTTGCTGTGGTGCAGTGGTTGCACAGCTTTTCCTCTACTGGGTGCCATGTTTTGTTTTGACTGTGTTGTAATTTGGCTTGATCTGATTGATTGGATGTTCTGGCCCTGAGGCTTCAGTGTGTTAGTAGAGGAGGTTTGTGAACTCTCTCTTTCTCCCTCTCACAAACACACTTTTTGATTTAAGTTTATTGTAGCCTGCACGTGCCAAAATGAATTAGGCTTTATGGTCCAAATCTTTACCATAGTTCGCTGCCATGCATTAATGGGGAATTTGCCATTCAATTTTGTTTCTAACTCTTAGTGCAACAGTTTTGTGAATTAGTTCCCCCCCCCCAATTTTTACCTAAAATGACATGCCCAAATCTAACTGTCTGTAGATCAGGCCCTGAAGCAAAGATATGCATATTCTTGGTACCATTTAAAAGGAAACACTTTGAAGTTTGTGGAAATGTGAAAGGAATGTGTTAGAATATAACACATTAAATCTGGTAAAAGATAATACCAAGAAGAAAAAAGGACAGTTTGTATTTTTTTGTTTTGTACCATCATCTTTGAAATGGAAAAGAAAGGCCATAATGTATTATTCCAGCCCAGGTGCAATTTAGATTTTGGCCACTAGATTGCAGCAGTGTATGTGCAAAGTGTTAGACTGATCCAAGGAACCATTGCATTTCTGTTCAAAATGTTGTATCAAGACTGCCCAAATGGGCCTAATTTGTTCATTAATAACTTTTGATGTTCAAAACTGTGCACACTCCTCAAACAATAGCATGGTATTATTTCACTGTAATAGCTACTGTACATTGGACAGTGCAGTTAGATTAACAAGAATATAAACTTTCTGCCAATATCAGATATGTCTATGTCCTGGGAAATGTTCTTGTTACTTACAACCTCATGCTAATCGCATAAATCTACATTAGCTCAACCATCCGCAGGGGACCCACCAATCCTGAACAAGTTTTAAGCGATTCTGCTGAGAAAAGACATGAGCATGCATGCCTGACCGAAGCTGATACATTCCAGTTGGTAAGTGTGACACTAGAGTGCGCAAGCGCTTATGGCTCCCAGTGACGTAGCCTATGATGGAAGAAAAACTGTTATTTCCCACAGCGGAGAGCCAAGAAGATTACCGGCGCGAGGAAGGTGAGCGAGAGAAGGCAGGAGAGGAAAAAGAAGACGCTACTTCTGACTAGTAGAAGAAGGGGACTTTGCGTCTGAAACATTAGGGGAAAAGAATACCGCACTGGCTGCTGAATCATAGACTAACATGTCAGCATATGAATGAAACCAGAACTATGAAAGCGCGTGGACATTTGAGCTTTACCTTTCATAGAGAGACAAATAGGTGACTGATCGTATAGGATTACAATAGTCGCACCCAGACTATTATAGTTCTTAGGCAGAAAAAGGGGACCGTCCGAAAGTCATGGAGTATAGAGTAGAAATAAACAATTAGCTAGCGTCAAAGATTAAAGACGGCCAAAAAGAAATTGCTTGGAGCAGCTGGAACCTGTTAAAGAATGGATTTTAGCTCTATTCGCAAGTTCATCACCAGATGGGTAAGTAGCCTATTGCACTGAATTACTTTCTTGGGATCCATTTGGTTGTGCCAAAACAAAAGTATATGGGGTCTAGGCTACCAACTTGTTGGTCAGGTGGTTGCGGCTTTTACAGTCTATTCTCAATGAAACATTGTTGCGTTTCTATGAACAATTATGCGTTTCCATTTCCTATGTTGCCCTATACACTCGTACCCATATACCGGTTGAAATGGCAGATTTCCGCACTAATAAACTCCTAAATTGGAACGTAGTGGCTGTACAGGAACACTATACATGACGTCAGAGCTCTGGCTATGCACTTCACAGCGCTGTGTGGGGTTTGACTGACAGCCTTTCTGAATTTGAGGACCACGCACGACAAAAATATTGCCCCTATCCCACCCGCTAATTGGGCAACATTTGCAAATGTTTTGTTGTCTGAATAAATTAAGATTACTTAATAATATATTTTGAAATATGAGACATTGAGGATTATAGTAAATACCGCTTTGATGTCATACAGGCAAGCCAATCAGTGAGTCCAAATGTGAACTTCACATTTCGAAATTATAAAACTCATGTCGTATACAGTGTCAACGTTTATGACCATTATGTTTTATGTACAGTTACAAGATGACATGTCGTTATACTCTTTGTTGTTCTGAACAGAATGAGACTTTGTTTATTATGAAGAAAATGTGTCTTGGCACACGCACCCGAACGCACTAATGACTCCGTTCTATGTACACCAAAAGTACGATTTGTTTCTCTGAATTGCCTCGTAAAAGCTGTTAGATCGTATTTTATAACTTAGCTAGTAATGTTGGCAATATAACAAGCTTTCAAATTATGCCCCCCTGTCATAGATTGCGATTTATAACGGACCGTTTTGGGGTTGTGTAAACAACAACAGTAATTGTGTGATGGCGGCGATTCAGGTGTGTGTTCCAAATGAAATAATTACAAGTGTGCTTGCTCTAGTTCCTCAACGTCACAGCTAGGAGAGCAAAAAAGTACCTTATAGTTGAAGACTCTTCTTTGAGTCATTAAAGTGCTTTGAAATTGCTTAGGAACTGTGCACACTTTGGAGAGGTGTGGTTACTTGGCGACACCAGTTAGTCCTCTCACTCAAACGTTGTTTAAAACAAAAAACAAATGTTTTTGTTTCATGTTGCACCTACCCCACATTTTCCAGGAATAGTCTTATCAGGTTACTGAATGTGTCTAGAGTATTTTCAGATTTCGTTATCAACAAATGTGGCGTAAATGTAAAATGCACATAAAATCAAGTGTAATGTTGGATGTTTTGTTGTTGTCAGGTGAGCTGTTGTGTACTCATCTTTCGTCTCATAATTTTCTTCAAACTGTTCCCTTTCAGTTGTTACAATGGTTATGCATTTGAATATTTATTTTGTGAGAAACATTTCAATTTCGCCCTATCCATATCAGCCAATTCCCTAGGGTGTAAAAGGTTAAATAGGCTACATCATAACAATTAAAATAAATTAAGCAAGGAGTTTGTAATGGGTCGGTTTAAACTATTTGAATTGCACAACGTCACTATCGTCTTGACTCTGTAAACTGAAGTATGGACTCACTCTTAGAATACAGAAAGAGCAAATCATCGTAGTTGCATTTAAACCACAGTTAAGTCTATAGGGTTCTACAATTGTTCCTCGAGCTTAACAGAGGAGTCACTTGTAGCCTATTGGATTTGTATTTAATTTATAGCCTAGTTACAAAATCATTTATTGATATGTTTGTCTTCTGTCATCACCAGGAACCTGTGCTGACTGCTGATACAGCATCAATATCACCTCATGTCTTTTTCATTAAATAGATTATGATATAAGCACATTGGTCGGCAGATAGGATAAAGTCAAACTGATGTGCGCAATGACAGACGTAATGGACAGCACACGCCAAACCATCAATTCAGTATGTTTGAATTTAGGAACAATAATGATTGAAAACTGAATCATTGACTGAAATGTAAACATAACAATCATGGAATTGAACTCATGAGGTAGAGACCCCTGGTAAAGTTTTGTAAAACAACAACAACCCAACAGTGCATATATACACTTCTACCAATTTATTTATGTTCTGTGTTGCATGTTAAAAGATTAAGCAAAAATATTTCACATATCCATAAACCACCTGTTCATAAGTTTACATCAGAGGAGGCTGGTGGGAGGAGCTATAGGAGGACAGGCTCATTGTAATGAATGGAATAAATGGAACGGATTCAAACATGGTTTCCATATGTTGGATGTGTTTTGATACCGTTCTATTCCAGCTATTACAATGAACCCATCCTCCTATAGCTCCTCCCACCAGCCTCCACTGGTTTACCTAAAGCAAACAAACACTCCTTCTGTCTTTATGACCAGGCAGGAACACATCCCATTACCACACATTAGACCATATGTCTAGCATAGTTTTGTGGAGATTTCGTAATCCAGTGGTTTTAGGGTTGATGTGTGCTGCTGGGCAAATCAATAGCTTACAGCGGAGACTATGGGCTGTGGGTTATCCAGTTCAGTACAGTAATGCGTGTTTGGCGCTAATCCAGAGGGCTGCTCCCATGAGGCAACGGGGTCCGTGGCATTTGAAGAAGCTTATGGACATATTACTGACTGTAGCCATTAACTGAATGAATGAGACGTAGTGTGGTGCTCTCAGGTATTAAAGGGTAGCTGCCCAGTGCACACACCTGGCTCTCTGGGCTTAATATGCATACTGCTTATAGATCTGAATTGTGGCAGAGAGAAACTTCAGTTTATTCAATGTTGTGCTTCAGTGATTATTTGTGATGAATGGATCACCTCAATAACATGGCATCTTTGGCTCAACAACAAAACTACACAGAACATCAATGGATTAGTCGGGGTATACATGCGAGTCATCCAGCGCGTCACCTCTGAAGGCCATGACTGTAGCCGCGTGTTGAGACGTGTGTTTATCAGCAAACAGACGGGCTGACAGACAGACAGACTCTGATTCACACAACCTCGCTCTGTTGAGAGATGATGGACGTGAATTAAAGAATAGCAAATAGTGATGTTGTCTTGGTGATTGGCGATAAACCTATATCCATAGGACTTCACTACATACATGACTATTGAATAACATACTGTAACTTTTGATAGGCATCAATGGTATCTATTAGAGAGCAGTCCTGTGACAGTGAGTAGAGGGAGGCAAGCCCTTGGATGCAGTAGGCACTGGGTTAGTTAGTCACGAGGGGACTGTGGAGAGAGCGAGAGTGTAATGTATAACGAAAAGCTCGGGCCCCCCTGAACTTTGATCTAATGCGTAGTAATGCTGTCTTGCGTTAGGAGAAAAGAGGAGAGGAGAAGATTTTTACACACACACCCTCTCTCACACACACACACACTCTCTCACACACACACACACACACACACAGTTATGCAAGTGTACCTTTTTTAGGTTGACAATTTCAAATTGTCATTCCCGCAAAAGTGTTCAAAGGCAGCACTGTAATCTTTGTAGCTGTCAGTTTGCACAAGGTGCCCGCTGTTCCTCTCCTGGTTGTCTTTTTATGCATCTCCTCCTTGTCAACATGTCATGATTCTGTCATCAGTCTCAGCCAATGACATCTGTTCGCTATTCAATTATTTGGTTCCCGCAGCAGCTACTCTTCCCTATTCCTGAGGGTTCACTCAAAACACAAGTACAAAATCATACACATACACAGAAACATAGAAACAACAACAGCATAGAGACAGTAATGCATTATTCATTAACACGAAGGTGAGTAATGAAACATGTATGAAGCAGATCGGGCGACCGACCGACAGACACAAGCACATAGGAACAGTAACACACTGGTCAATACTAGAAAGGTGGGACAGAGCCTGACACTCTCGGGCCGTGGCTGTTTGGCTGCGGACTAATCAGCCCGTCTGGACAGGAAGTCTCTCTCCTGCTGACTTCCTGTCTCCTGGGGATTAGGTTAGGAGTGGGGGAGCTCTCTCTCTCTCTCTCTCTCTCTCTCTCTCTCTCTCTCTCTCTCTCGCTATCCACATAGATAGATAATCTCATTTATACTCGCCAGGGGGAGGGACCTTAATGAAACACTAGAACCACGTCATGATATAATTGGGTCATGTTGTTGAGAGGTGATTATGAGGTGAATATACAGACATGTAAATGATCATATCTGACTGCACAATGGATCTCGCCAATTGGGACAAGAAGATATTGAATTAATTTGCTTTGAAAGGGAAACTCATGAGCATGTAATGTTACCATGATGTAATGTAGCCTATACTCTGTTACATTAGATGTACTGTATAGCATGTTCTTAGTGTTTCATTATTCCTGATAGTCAGTAATACAGTACTACAGCATCTGTGTCCACCAGTGGGATACTTACACAGGGTCTACTGCCTATGTATGGTGTTGTGACTGTTGTGCTGTATTTCTAGGGACAGAACGGGACAGGAGGGACGTTTTGGGATTAGTAGGATCTGAGCTAAACGGATAACGGGCCATGACACCACTTGTCGTTAGTGTTTAGACTTAGGATCCGGTCAGGGGTTTCTAAAGTTCACACAAACATTTTATCTGATCAAATTTTTTGTTGTTGTTGTGCAAATTACATCAATTCAAAAGCTGTACTGTACATTACAATATTATGTAATATGCTTGGTCTTTTTAAAACCATTTTTCTGAGATAAAGGAAAAAAAGCTAATTTCCTTGAAGTAGGCTTGCTGCATGAAAATACTATGCAACTCTCAATGGACATGAGTACGTATTTCTCCTGAAGACCTCACTCATAGAGCTTCGACTCAAGCTTCCCGTATTGATCGAGCTGTAGCCAGGTTAAATAGCGGTATTATGACTGTGTGAGCTGTGTAATCACAGTGTTATCACACCTCGCTGCACCCACCCTCTGTGTCTCTCGGTCCAGGGTCTTTCAGCCAGGTGGTAATAACATATGGCTTAACACCCTCATACCGTACGTGTGTCTCTGTGCGGACAGACGGGGCTACTTCTTGAACAGGGATCCACAGAGCTCCTCCTTATTCCATTTTGTCTTGTTGCTCTCCTTTAAGTATCCGGTTAATTCCTTTCCATCCAATAACAATAACATTCTACTTTCCATTCATTTGGTTCCAACATGGTGCCCATCATAATTCTAGAATCTCAAAGCAAGTTGACCACCAAACTCTGTATATCTTTGGCCCTGCCTATAACTATTGAGCTGCTACAGCTCCAGTATTACCAACCGTACTGCTGAGTATCAACCTACACAGGGAGGGCCCTGTGGACCAAGAGGCTGATGATGGATTGCAGTGATTTAATGAAGCAGAAAAGGCCACATCAGGAGAGATTGAGCCAGTGAGTGGTTGAACTTGGTAATGTTCCACGTGTTGGTTGCGGGCCTTTGGATAGGAACACTAAATCAAATCCAATCAAATGTATTTATATAGCCCTTCGTGCATCAGCTGATATCTCAAAGTGCTGTACAAGAACCCAGCCTAAAACCCCAAACAGCAAGCAATGCAGGTGTTGAAGCACGTTGGCTAGGAAAAACTCCCTAGAAAGGCTAAAACCCAGCGAGGAACCAGGTTATGAGAGGTGGCCAGTCCTCTTCTGGCTGTGCCGGGTGAAGATTATAACAGAACATGGCCAAGATGTTCAAATGTTCATAAATGACTAGCATGGTCAAATAATAGGTCTGGGACAGGTGGCACGTCCGGTGAACAGGTCAGGATTCCATAGCCGCAGGCAGAACAGTTGAAACTGGAGCAGCAGCACGGCCAGGTGCTGATAAAGGGGGGCATAACCCTTAATGCCGTCCCCCTCAGAGAATCAGATCTCACTACACAGCACACACTCATTCTTTAGAGATCACACAGAGACAGGAACATTGCTCAGGTGCATCTCAACATGTTGAAATGGCTTTGGGCTCAATTCAATCTCAATGACAGTACTCCCTTTCTTTTAGCAGTGTTTTGTTATTAGGTCACTGGTCCCAGAGCCCAGAAGGAGCTGCCCAAAACCTGTTCCATGTGATCCAACTGAAACGGTTCTAATCTACAGTGATGTCAGGATGAAAGCAGCCCAGCATGACACATTCATAAAACTGAATGTAGATAGAACACTGTATGATAGAACATTGTCCATTCTACACAATACAATACAATACAAACTATGTGGATGGATCGTGCAGGACATGCTGTCCTAGAGAACAGAGCCCCTCTACCTATCCACAGCAGTGTCAGAGGAGAATGAGCCAGTCTAGCACAGCAGACAGTGGTGATGTAATAGCAATGGATGGTGGATGAGCGTTTGTCAGTTTGATAGGACCTTAGTGTAGTGAAGCGTGAAAGTCCTCACTGTTCGAATAGGAGAGATTCTCAACTTCGAGACTTGATGAACTGCACGCTCAGCCTGGAAATACATTATGAAAGAGAGAGAGAGAAAGAGCTTGACATTCCCTTTGATCTATTATGACTGATATTAATCAGATTATTGACGAGCAACTAGTTACAAATGGACATCCCTCCTCACGGTCCCCTGCTGGGATGGTAATGAGGAGCTAATGGTTAAATAATTGTCAGAATTCTTGAAGAATGTGCCATGACAACTTGGAGACACACTGTCTGTCCTTGGAATAAATTGTGTGAATGAGTGTAAGATGGGGAGGGGGGGTGTCTTGAGTGTCCTTGAAACACACTGTCACTGAGTAAAAGAGGAAGAGATGGAGAGAGGAGATGAAAGAGAGGGGGAGTGGCTGAGGGCACCGGTGGCAGCTTTATTTCACGGCTGATAGGGAGCTAATGAAACACACTGTCACTGAGTAAAAGAGGAAGAGATGGAGAGAGGAGATGAAAGAGAGGGGGAGTGGCTGAGGGCACCGGTGGCGGCTTTATTACACGGCTGATAGGGAGCTAATGAAACACACTGAGGCATAGTACTATTTTATCCACTGTGTCAACACCATAGGTGAGAGCCGTGGTGCAGCGTACCATAATATAGATCCTCCTCCTGTTGCCACAGTGACGACCAAGGACATCAAGGTTCATGCACCCAGCTCTCTGGCCCGTGTCCGGACGAGCGGAGCGGAAAACCAGTGTGTGATCCCCTTTTAAAAAACCCTTTTCAGGGTTATAATGGAGCACAAAGACTAGTTCGATTAGAAGTTAATGGTTGGTTCTGTAGACGTCACGCTGCCGATGTGTTTAGGCTGTGACCTCTGACCTTTCAACATTGGTTGTCGTCATAGAAAACATTTTAAACACTCGTGATTGACTGTCTATGGCTTGTCTGTCATACATAATGTACAAGAAAGGTCGTCTGAAAACTAGAACAAAGACATGGCAGTCTGAATTTTAACTTTGGTCTTCATCATGTAAGGATGTGTTCTCTGCAGCAGAAAACTGATAGTGTCAAAGTGTCATTCTGTTTTGACATGAAAAACACACACCATCTCCTATTAATGAAAGATAATTATATTTTCCTAATTTGTACCATGTTCTAACAAGATCCTGCTTCAACTCTGTTGTCTCTGATCATCAGAGGAAGACCTCAGTCTCACAGAGGAAGACCTCAGTCTCACAGAGGAAGACCTCAGTGTAGACAGAGGGATTTTGTTTCCCTGGAGTACTGGGTCATTGGATCATCATGTGACCGCCCACCAGCCAGGAGGCCTGGGGTGAGACTGCAGCATTACACACTCACAGGAAAAGGGGAAAGGTTTCGTCGACTGAAACCGGTAACGAGAGAGAGAAGGGTTGGGGAATGAGAGAGAGAGAAGGGTTGGGGAATGAGAGAGAGAGAAGGGTTGGGGAATGAGAGAGAGGCTTTATAATAATGTGGTGATGGAAGTCAAATTGAATTGTCTGGGTAATAAAAACAATCTCTTCATGCTCTGAACTGTGGTTGAGTGGATTGTGAGGACATGGGAAGTGCTGGAATGGGGGCTTTCTGAGGTCATTGTGTCACCACTGACTAAAGTAGACTGAAATATAAGCTGAGTGTACAACACATTAGGAACTCCTTCCTAATGTTGAGTTGCCCCCCAGGAAACTTGCGCCTGACACCTACTACTATACCCCGTTCAAAGGCAGTTCAATATCTTGTCTTGCCCATTCACCCTCTGTATGGCACGTGTACACAATCCATGTCTCAATGCTTAAAAATCCTTTAACCTGTCTCCTCACCTTCATCTACACTGATTGAAGGGGATTTAACAAGTAAATTAATAAGGGATCATAGCTTTCATGCAGAGCTGCTGTGAAGGAAGTTGTCAAAGAAGTGAGTTTGTGTTTATACAGGAACTCCTGACCCCACCTACTGTCAACCAATCATTATAGCTATACGAAACCTCACACTGTGCAATTGGGTCCTGAACTTCCTGATGGGCCACCCCCAGGTGGTGAAGGTAGGAAACAACATCTCCACTTCGCTGATCCTCAACACTGGGGCCCCACAAGGGTGCGTGCTCAGCCCTCTCCTGTACTCTCTGTTCACCCATGACTGCGTGGCCATGGGTGATGTCGATTATGGCAGCCCCCCGCACCTCTCTGATTCAGAGGGGTTGGGTTAAATGCAGAAGACACATTTCTGATGAATGCATTCAGTTGTACAACTGACTAGGTATCCCCCTTTCCCAAACTACCTGCCCTCCAGGACACTTACAGCACTCGATGTCAAAGGATCATCAAGGACAACAACCACCGAGCCACTGCCTGTTCACACCGCTACAATCCAGAAGGCGAGGTCAGTACAGGTGCATCAAAGCTGCGACCGAGAGACTGAAAAACAGCTTCTATCTCAAGGCCATCAGACTGTTAAACAACCATCACTAACATTGAGTGGCTGCTGCCAACATACAGATGTGAAATCATTGGCCACTTTAGTAAATGGATCACTAGTCACTTCAATAATGTTTACATTATCTTGCATTCCTCATCTCATATGTACAGTGCCTTGCGAAAGTATTCGGCCCCCTTGAACTTTGCGACCTTTTGCCACATTTCAGGCTTCAAACATAAAGATATAAAACTGTATTTTTTTGTGAAGAATCAACAACAAGTGGGACACAATCATGAAGTGGAACGACATTTATTGGATATTTCAAACTTTTTTAACAAATCAAAAACTGAAAAATTGGGCGTGCAAAATTATTCAGCCCCTTTACTTTCAGTGCAGCAAACTCTCTCCAGAAGTTCAGTGAGGATCTCTGAATGATCCAATCTTGACCTAAATGACTAATGATGATAAATACAATCCACCTGTGTGTAATCAAGTCTCCGTATAAATGCACCTGCACTGTGATAGTCTCAGAGGTCCGTTAAAAGCGCAGAGAGCATCATGAAGAACAAGGAACACACCAGGCAGGTCCGAGATACTGTTGTGAAGACGTTTTAAAGCCGGATTTGGATACAAAAAGATTTCCCAAGCTTTAAACATCCCAAGGAGCACTGTGCAAGCGATAATAGCCTGAAATGTGGCAAAAGGTCGCAAAGTTCAAGGGGGCCGAATACTTTCGCAAGGCACTATATCTGTGTCATATCCTGTGATCAAATATCACAGATGATCGTGTTCGTTGTCCACATTGTGAGTGGGCTGAGGCACCGTAATGATACAAGTATTACAATTTGCTTAATTGCCTAATCTGATCTCACAAAGACATTCTTTTTCAACTTTTACTTTGCGAGCTCCGTGAACTTCAGAACAGATTTCCATTGTTTCAGTATCACTTCCCTACCATGTCCTTTTGTCTCTGTGTGCTTAGAAATCCCTCAGTCTAGGCCTGTAATCTGCTAAATGATCTATTTAAAGATAGTTGGCTCTTGCTGGCAGCCTTTTGTCTATCAAACGCCTGATTAGGTGAGTGGATACAATGTGCCCACATATCGATTTGAAGTGTTTAGGAGAGAAGAGCGAGGCTGCTGTCAGTGATCTGACGGAGAGGTATTGGGTTGTTATGCCTGGCTGCACGTTGAGTGAGTGTGAGAGAGATTTCTGCTAGTCAAAACAATTCGGCTTCAAGTCAGAAAAAAATAACCTCAACTCTCTCCGTTCAAAACTTCCACTGGTATCGATTTTCAATGTTTTCATTCAAACGAACGAAATAAAGGGTTAAAGGAGTCAGAGCTGTGACTGTGGTCTGTGTTGTCCCCTGGCTGGCTCCTCGCTCTATGACAGGGAGGTTCCTGACAGGTCTATGCTATTTTTGGTCCTGGCTTTAGCTGGTGAATGTTTTATAGGTAGTAGGAGATTGACTGGTGCTGCTAAGGTGAGAGTGTCGTGAAGTCATACCACAGGGCCAACACACACGCCTGGCTCTAGTCTGGAGGATTAGATCGCACCACAGACAGACAGCCTTAAAGCCTCTGTATGCTCAATCTGACGTCTGCAGTGGCTGTACAGCATTTACTGAGATACGGCCTCTGCAGAAGTCAGGGCATTCATACTTCTTACGCTCCTCAGAGCTTTTGTGAAGGAAGTTGTCAAAGAAGTGTTTGTGTTTATACAGGAAGTCCCAGTCATGTCAATGCAGAGCTTTACGAGCCCTCCTCATTGTTACAATATGTGGGTGGTGCACGGCGATATAACCTTTTACACTGAGACCAGAGAGACAATTTCACTGTGATGCTCCCACTTACACCCCCGCTAGGTTTTTGAACACAGACTTAGAATTGACAGGTCTTTTTTTGGCATTTCTGTTTTGGAGTCTCTTCTATTGTCATTTGATACATTCTTAGCTACTTTTATTTAATCAGGGGAGTCCAGTTGAGACCAGTGTTCATTTTCAATGGTGGCCTGAGACCACAAAGCAAAAGATTTTAAAGAAATATAACAAGATCCAATAACAAGTACATCACATTAGAACATCAGCAACATCACAGCCTTCATTAACAAGCTACTAAATCAATCAGTCAAAACTATTGCACACCTCTGTGAACTCATTCATCATCAGGGTTTCAAACTGCCCTAGTGGCACCAGGGAATCTAAATGTAATACATTTTGTGGAGCGCGAGAACTAAAAGTGGATTTACCTAATTCCATGGAGACCCGAGGAATCTGAAGAGTTAACCAACCCTGTGAATGGGTTTGGTATCTCATTCATTTATATCTTGGAAGCTTATGTAGTTTATAAAGTTTGAATTGATGGGAGTGGAGGTATAATCAAACCTGGCTGAGCACAGAGCTCTGAGGTGTTCCTCACAGTGCCTGTGTTCAATAGAGCTGAGCAGATGTAGGTTTTAACATATTTACCCCTGCTGAAGGGTCAGCTGGTCTGATCCCACCACACAGTCAGTCCCCCATCACATGACTAAGGCCTGTGTGATCATGTGACTGTTTAGCCCAGAACAGAACTGCCTGTGACCATGTAGATGATCAGTCACTGGGAGCTTTGTTTGGAATCGGTTGAACACAGATATGAATTCTAAGGCTAAAATCTTTTGGCGACAACATCTTGAGTTTTTATGTGCACTTGGTTTGAGTGTTGTCGGGTTGAGTTGGGTGTTTTCCTGTCTCTGGAATGCAGTGCATTGTGTGTGTGTGTGTGTGTGTGTGTGTGTGTGTGTGTGTGGTAGCTTTAGACAAAGGGTGTCTGTTTGAGGAAGTCACACAGAGACCATGTGAGTGGATGACTGGCTGCTGTGGCCTGGGAAGAGGACCAAACCTTGCACCACTCTACAGACGAACAGACTAGCTGTCGTCACAAAGCCATTTCTGGGAGTCATACTGCTTATGAAGCCACATGAACACACTGATAACCTGCACCTTCGTTACTCTGCACCTTTTCCACTTGACGTTAGTAATGCATTCTGATGGAAATGTTCTGTGTGTATCCAATCGTATGTTTAGAATAATGCTGCTGTCTAATAACCTGTCATGGTTGGGTTCATGCGAGTGACCGATTGACTAAGCAATTTGGCAGTATGCCCAGAACATTGCTCTGGGACCCAAAATGAGTATCTCAGTTTCAAGGTAAGAAGCCTGGTGTGGTATCAGTCATGCAGGAACCAACCTTGCTTATATGACTTGTTTGTGTAGCAGTATTAGCAGTATTAAAGAAAAATGGTACCCCTTTTTCTCCCCGATTTCTTGTCCCAACGTTGCAACTCCCGTACGGACTCGGGAGAGGCGAAGGTCGGGAGCCGTGCTTCCTCCGAAACACGACCCAGCCAAGCCGCACTGCTTCTTGACACAATGCCCGCTTAACCCGGAAAGCCGCACCAATGTGTCAGAGGAAACTCCGTAAACCTGGCGACCGTGTCAGCGTGCATTGCACCCGGCCCACCACAGGAGTCGTTAGAGCGCGATGGGACAAGTACATCCCGGCTGGCCACAACCTCCCCGGACGACGCTTGACCAACTGTGCACCGCCCCATGGGTCTCCCGGTCGTGACAGAGCCTGGATTCGAACCAGGACCTCTAGTGTCACAGCTATCACTGCGATGCAGTGCCTTAGACCACTGCGCCACTCGGAAATCCCCTTCAAAGTTTCATCAGGCTTGTATTGAGTTTGTGAACCCCTCAGTCCGTGACAATACAGATTGCTTAATTTACTTGACATTAGTAATGAATCATACTTTGAGGAACAGCATTTTTGTTTCCCGTCCAAGCATTGACAGTGAAACAGCGTCTGTCACAGTGTGCCATGAATCAGTAGGATAATATGATCAGTCTTTCCACATGTAGCAGACGGCCAGTCGGCAATTCATGGAAATAGACTAATTAGTCTGGTTCCATCCTGCTACACCCTGATATCCACCACTTCACACCCCCTGGAGCCTGTCTGGTCCTGCCTGGGACAAAACACAGCCTTGGGAACACTCAGCTCTGGGTGGACTGACTTATAGCCCTGGGACTGGGACAAGTCTGCCTCTACAATAACAAAGAGCCTGGGACGCTGGGACTTAGGTGTTGCTGTTTCCTATCACTCTGTGCTAACCCTAACCTCCGAGATGGCTACGATATCATCTTGTGCCATGGTCTGTGTGTGTAGTGTCTCCTGGAACAAAAGGAGGAAGTGAGAAGATGATTTATGAGGAGATGGTGTAGCGAAGGCCCAGGAGGTTTGGGCTAGTATAGCTTAGCATAGCCTCTTCCTCTGTCCTACCCTCTGTAGCATGGAGAAAGGAGTTTATTAACATAGTTATTCAGCAGCTGTCCTGTACTGAGCCTTACAGTAGACTACTGTATGACCCCATGCATAAAAAAAATATATATATTTCACATTTATTTAACCAGGTAGGCTAGTTGAGAACAAGTTCTCATTTACAACTGCGACCTGGCCAATATAAAGCAAAGTAGTTCGACACATACAACAACACAGTTACACATGGAATAAACAAACATACAAGAACAAGTCTATATACAGTGTGTGCAAATGAGGTAGGATAAGGGAGGTAAGGCAATAAATAGGCCATGGTGGCGAAGTAATTACAATATAGCAATTAAACACTGGAATGGTAGATGTGCAGAAGATTAATGTGCAAGTAGAGATACTGGGGTGCAAAGGAGCAAGATAAATAAGTAACAGTATGGGGATGAGGTAGTTGGATGGGATATTTACAGATGTGCTATGTACAGGTGCTGTGAGCTGCTCTGACAGCTGGTGCTTAAAGTTAGTGAAGGAGATATGTCTCCAACTTCAGTGAATTTTTTTTTTCTTTTTTTTTCTCTTCAGTTCGTTCCAGTCATGGGCAGCAGAGAACTGGAAGGAAAAGGAAGAATTGGCTTTGGGGGTGATCAGTGAGATATACCTGCTGGAGCGCGTGCTACGAGTGGGTGCTGCTATGGTGACCAGTCAGCTGAGATAAGGCGGGGCTTTACCTAGCAGAGACTTGTAGATGACCTGGAGCCAGTGGGTTTGGTGACGAGTATGAAGCGAGTGCCAGCCAACGAGAGCATACAGGTCGCAGTAGTGGGTAGTATATCGGGCTGTGGTGACAAAACGGATGGCACTGTGATAGACTGCATCCAATTTGTTGAGTAGAGTGTTGGAGGCTATTTTGTGAATGACATCGCCAAAGTCGAGGATTGGTAGGATTGTCAGTCACTCTATCAGAGAAGTAGTTGGTGAACCAGGCAAGGCAATCATTTGAGAAACCAAGGCTGTTGAGTCTGCCGATAAGAACGTGGTGATTGACAGAGTCGAAAGCCTTGGCCAGGTCGATGAATACGGCTGCACAGTAATGTCTCTTATCGATGGCGGTTATGATATCTTTTAGGACCTTCAGCGTGGCTGAGGTGCACCCATGACCAGCTCTGAAACCAGATTGCATAGCGGAGAAGGTACGGTGGGATTCAAAATGGTCAGTAATCTATTTTTTAACTTGGCTTTCGAAGACCTTAGAAAGGCAGAGTAGGATAGATATAGGTCTGTAGCAGTTTGGGGCTAGAGTGTCTCCCCCTTTGAAGAGGGGGATGACCGTGGCAGCTTTTCAATCTTTGGGAATCTCAGACGATATGAAAGAGAGGGTGAACAGGCCAGTAATAGGGGTTGCAACAATTTCGGCAGATAATTTTAGAGAGGGTCCAGATTGTCTAGCTCGGTTGATTTGTAGGGGTCCAGATTTTGCAGCTCTTTCAGAACATCAGCTATCTGGATTTGGGTTAAGGAGAAATGGGGAGGCTTGGGTGAGTTGCTGTGGGGGGGGGGGGGTGCAGGGCTGTTGATCGGGGTAGGGGTAGCCAGGTGGAAAGCATGGCCAGCCGTAGAAAAATGTTTATCGAAATTCTCAATTATAGTGGATTTATTGGTGGTGACAGTGTTTCCTAGCCTCAGTGCAGTGGGCAGCTGGGAGGAGGTGCTCTTATTCTCCATGGACTTTACAATGTCCCAGAACTTTTTTGAGTTTGTGCTACAGGATGCAAATTTCTGCTTAAACAAGCTAGCCTTCACTTTTCTAACTGCCTGTGTATATTGGTTCCTAACTTCCCTGAAAAGTTGCATATCACAGGGGCTATTCGATGCTAATGCAGAAGATGTTTTTGTGCTGGTCAAGGGCAGTCAGGTCTGGAGAAAACCAGGGGCTATATCTGTTCCTGGTTCTACATTTCTTGAATGGGGCATGCTTATTTAAGATGGTGAGGAAGGCACTTTTAAAGAATAACCAGGCATCCTCTACTGACGGGATGAGGTCAATATCATTCCAGGATATCCGGGCCAGGTCAATTAGAAAGGCCTGCTCGCTGAAGTGTTTTAGGGAGCGTTTGACAGTGATGAGGGTGGTCGTTTGACCGCAGACCCGTTACAGATGCAGGCAATGAGACAGTGATTGCTGAGATATTTGTTGAGGGTGTCCGTGTTTACGGCTTTTGGGGTTGTACCTGGTGGGTTCATTGATAATTTGTGTGAGATTGAGGGCATCAAATTTAGATTGTAGGTTGGCTGGGGTGTTAAGCATGTCCCAGTTTAGGTCACCTAGCAGCACTGGAGCTGTCCTGTACTGAATCTTACAGCAGACTACTGCATGGATGATGTGTTATTTAATTAACACTAGGCTACACATTCTATGAACCACATGTGTGGAATGCAGTTAGTACCGAGGCCTATGTTTCATGTCATTTCACTGCAACATTACAACTCCATATACGTAGCTAAAAGACTTACTGTATGTGCAACTATGATCATGTAAAAATGTAGTGTGACCATTGGTTGTGATTGAATAGGAGAGGAGTGGATATGTACGCTGAGTTACTGTAGCCTCCCTCAGCATAAGGCTCTATAGACAGATCCCTCTACCTCTGTCAGGTGGGCTTTTATAAAGAGCTGCTGCTACTGTGTTCTGCCCCGGTGACCCCGATAGACACAGAAGTAGGTGAATATCTTTCTCTATGAAACTCTGTCCCCAGTGAATAACCGGCATGGTAATAATACGGTGCTGATGTAGAGTTTATGTTGTAGCGTTAAGCCACAACAAATAATAGTGAACATATGTGGTTTGTATAGCAACGCGGAGTCATAAGCCTTTTTCTATTGGCTATTTAATGTAACAGTCACCTTCAGTGTGCAGGAGTATTGATGATATGCCAGCAGTGTAGTTATGGCATTCCATAGTTGGGATGGTTCAGTGTGACATAAAGACTAATGGGAACCTGGAGCAGGTATTACATAATAGCCACACCCTGGCTTCCTCTCCTCTCCTTGTCTCCTTTCCTTTCCTCTTCAGTGAGATGAAAACTGGGACAGGCGAGATGTTTCCTCCAAAGACAATCTCTCATGGAATGTTTACACTCCTTAGTTCACTGTTAGCTCATGGCTGGGAAACAGTGCAGTGTCATGCAATACCATTCAACTGGAAAACTCAAGCGTGTCTGTGTGTAATGAGTGACTCAGCTGGTAGTACTATAGTTCTCAGCGCTCTGTCTCCCACAGTAACAGCGGGGAGGAGATGAGAGGAGAGGAGGGGACGGAGGAGAGGGGGAGGAGGAGGGGACGGGAGGTGAGGAGGAGATGAGAGGAGGGGAGGAGAGTGTACCTGCTGTTGCATGTAGTAGATCCTAGATCTACATTTTATTTAACCTTTATTTAACAAGGCAAGTCAGTTAAGAACAATTCTTATTTACAGTGATGGCCTACCTAGAGGCAAAAGGCCTCCTGCGGGGATGGGGGCTGGGATACAAAAAAAGTGTTTATATATACATATATAAGGACAAAACACACAACACTACATAAAGAGAGACCTAAGACAACAACATAGCATGGTAGCAACACAACATGGCAGCAGCACAACATGGTAACAGCACAAAACATGGTACAAACATTATTGGGCACAGACAGCAGCACAAAAGGCAAGAAGGTAGAGACAACAATACATCATGTAAATCAACCACAACTGTCAGTAAGAGTGTCCATGATTGAGTCTTTAAATGAAGAGATTGAGATAAAACTGTCCAGTTTGAGTGTTTGTTGCAGCTCATTCCAGTCGCTAGCTGCAGCGAACTGAAAAGAGGAGCGACCCAGGGATGGGTGTGCTTTGGGGACCTTTTAGCAGAATGTGACTTATCAGAACGGGTGTTGTATGTGGAGGATGAGGGCTGCAGTAGATATCTCAGATAGGAGGGAGTGAGGCTTAAAAGGGTTTTATAAATAAGCATCAACCAGTGGGTCTTGCGACGGGTATACAGAGATGACCAGTTTACAGAGGAGTATAGAGTGCAGTGATGTGTCCTATAAGGAGCATTGGTGACAAATCTGATGGCCGAATGGTAAAGAACATCTAGCTGCTCGAGAGCACTGGGGATGACAGAAATGATATTACCTTCCAATACCTCTGCACATTGATCATTACCATCCTGCCTCTCTATGTATCAATTACTACAATCCTCCAGTTCAGGCTGGCGCTGGAGAAGGGAATGGTTTCTTTCTTTCTCTCTCTCTTGCCAGTTGATGTTATTTTTAATTTTACCTTTATTTAACTAGGCAAGTCAGTTAAGAACAAATTCTTATTTTCAATGACGGCCTAGGAACAGGGAGTTAACTGCCTGTTCAGGGGTAGAACGACAGATTTGGACCCTGTCAGGTCGGGGATTTGAACTTGATGAACATCGAGTCCAACGCTTTAACCACTAGGCTACCCTGCCGCCCCCAGGTGAGCTCACAACACAGGTGCAGGACTGGAGCTAAACACATAATCAGCCTGTGATATCTCAAGTGGTGGAGCCAAACCAAACACACTGACACAGGCACGTATGCTCGGGGACTGTTGTTCTACGCCGTGGAGAGGGTGTTGATTTCAGATTACCACACGGTCGCCTAGAATGAGTCACACCAACCATCTCAGTTCACCCCGTACATGGAACACAATTCTGACACGCTGACATCTTGGTTGGTTGTTTTGAAAATCAGCCTGGCCTCCAGACAGAGCCTGATGGTTACTATAATAGCAGGAACAGCCATATGAAGGTACAGGGGGCTGGGGAGGCCTGATCTCAACACATTGGCACGGTCACACATTCAAAATGCAACAGTCAGTGAGGGACAACAAAGCCCTGGGGGATCTCACATGGTCAGCCTGGCCGCTTGTCCAGATTGAGTCTTATAGACTGGCCTGCCTGCCTGCCTGCCTCTGCTCTGCTTGGCTCTCAAAGGTTTAAGTGATTATAGTTTGATGTCGTCTACTTTACATGGCCTCTCTCTCTCTCACACACACACACACACACACACACACACACACACACACACACACACACACACACACACACACACACACACACACACTGTCGTGATTAAGTGATATGACATGCTATTCTATAAAATAATTTCTCCGTAATTAATATTACCTGATTGAGCTAATCATGTAAATGTAATTAACTAGAGAGTTGGGCACCACAAAATAATATTTATAGAGCTGTTATCTTCCGAATAAACTTTTAAAGACCTAGTAATATTTTACATCAATAGCAGTCAATATTAATCGTCATCTTAATTCAGTCTCATCTGAAAGTTGTAAATTCTTGGTTATCTGCACGAACCCTGGCTAACAAATTGAATCAGCGATACAAAATTGGGTTTAATTATTTATTGACTAAATACCTAACTAATCACACAGAATTACACATATTTAAATCATAACTTGATTACAAATTACGTCATAAAGGAAAACGTCTCTAGTGGGCAGAACAGATATGACAGCTGGCTACACAAAAGAAAAGGGGCTGGGTTTGAGTGAAAGAGCGGGAAGACTGAGGAACAAAGGGCGAAGCTGTGCTATTGTAAATACAGTATCTTATGCATTCTAAATTACCGCCCATTTGGAAAAGGAAAATACAATAAATATTTACTCTGAGCTACGCTTCAGGAGGTTGGTTGTAGATGGAAGGAGAGTTCAAAGTTCATACCATTCGCAACCAAAGCTCACGCTGATGTTGGCTTCATTCTGTAGTTATTATCTGAACCATTCTGACATCGGACCGTCGTCCTCACATCCTCGGAACAGGAGGTTACATTGTCGTCAAGGGCTTATATAGGAAGGGAGAGGAGGGCGTGTTTGAAAAGTTTTATAGCCCATGTCCCTTCACAGGGGCGGGCCACTGATTGAGCAGAGCCCTATCTTATGAAAACCCAAATCTCACATTTTAGAAGCTAAAATCACATTTCATCCCATCACAAATTTCATATTCAAACATTTAAATTGAACAACAATTCCATGTGAATCTCTACAGTAGACTTTCCACTGTAGAGTTTGTCATCTGATCATTGATGAGAATATCTCAGATGACAACCGAACTCACATGATATTCATTAAGTACCACCGCATATGTTCCATTGGTCAGATTACCAGAATATAGTTCATTTCCCCCCACCTTCTGATGTTCCCAGAATCTCTATGTTAACCAAGGGTTTTGCAAATGTAACATCAGTAGGGTAGAGAGAGGAAAAAGGGAGAAAGAGGTATTTATGACTGTCAAACCTACCCCCCCCCCAAGGCCAACGTCATGACAACACACACACACACACACACACAAACACACACGGGGTTAATGGCTGCTGAAACATCTGGCCAACCACGCTGGCTGTGCACACGCACCCAAACACACACATCTTCACTAGCACACACACCCTGCACATCTGGCCTACCATGCTCCTGGGCTCAGTAAAGCCTATTAGCTGTGTTACCAGGACCAGGGGGCTGGCCCCTATGGTCCCACAGAGAGGGGAAGAAGGTATAGACAGAAACACCATGGTAGATCAGGCCTGTTTTGCATTCCCTTTTCCCTTTGCAAATCACTCCAATGGGTAGATGTACAGTATGTGAAAGAGCCACATAGTACATAGTGACATAGTGACCCTGAGGCCGTGGCAGTAAGGCAGTTGATGTATTGTGGATCAGTCTGAGCTTGTTTGGTAGGGCTGTTTATCTCCAGGCAGTGCAAGACACTGACAGATGGAGGCCACAGCAGGGGTGTAATCTGTGGGGTGTAATCAACCCACAGACAGAGTACAGTAAGGCCCATCTGCAGAGCTACAGAGTTCATCTAACTATCCTCCATTTTGACTCGGAACCTTCCATGACAATAACATTCTAAGTGGTCCCTCTACAATTTGATTGTTTTGGAACCACAGAGCTTTTCCAAAGCTTGGACTGAAAAACGGAAAGGTTACGGCTTTCTCAGGGGTTGTCAAGATTCTAGTCATCTTGAGCAGGACTCCCTGGAGATCTGGGGATTTACAGTAAGTTCTAAATGGCTCGGACAGAGAGAAAAGAGAGAGCGGAGACAAGAGAGGAACACAGGTACCTTGGAAGCAGTCTATGGTGAAAATCCTTTTCTCCTTGGCTTCCCTTGCCTGCCAACACATTCCTCTCCTAATCTCTGGAGCAACAGGGAGACCAGGATCGCACACACATATGCACACAGACACACACACGGACACACACACGCACACGGACACACACACACACACGGGCACAGACACACAAATACGCATATGTATGCACACACTCATTCATGCAGTTACACCCATGTGCACGCACGCACACACACACACACACACACACACATACGGGCACAGACACACAAATACGCATACGTTCGCACACACTCATTCATGCAGTCACGCCCATGCGCACGCATGCACACACACACACGCTGTGTGTTGTGTGTCAGCATATCGTTTGACTTGTTGCCCATGTGACAATGCTATTTACCCAGCTCTTGTCTCTGCCTGTATTCCTCCCTGATATTTCAAGCCTGCGAGACGGTCAGCTATTGAAGAGCTGGGGACGGGACAGTAGAGATTCTCCTTATCTCTCTACCTCAGAACTTACATTAAATGACCATCTCTATTCTCTGTTCCATTGTTCCTAGCTACCTAGTGTTTCACCCTCTGTGATGGTGACATAAATAGATCACCACTTGTATCTGTTTTTATCAGTTCTCGAGCTAGCGTTTCTGCTATGGCTACATGGCCGGAAGTGTGGGTGTATTGTACAACACACTTATCTTTCACACACTTTCACACAACCTTGTGTAGTGGGGGACAGTAACACACTTTAACAGCCTGTTTTTATCTGAAACCCGTCTAACCACAACATAGTGTTGCTGTGCTGTTCATTGCCCAGTGAGTGTTGTTGGATTGGTCCCTGGTCTCTCTGTGTGACTGCAAATGGACCAGCAGGCAGTCATGTCCAAGAGTGAGTGAGGCTGAAATGTGATCTCCCCCGTTCAACCCCAACTCCCCCCTCACTCCCTCCTCTCCCCCTCAATGCTGCTGTCGATAGTCAGCCTGTGTCTTCATTGATGCTTCCCATCAAATATTAACACGGCGTCTCCCTTCTTTATTTTGCTCGCTCTCTACTGAGGAGGCATTACAACATCTAAGTGCCTGTGCATTAGAATCCAGGAATTGTCCCAGCAGTGGGGGATGGGTTGTCCTGCACTTCCTGTTTACGACAATTACAGCACTGTTTCCACCAGTGTAACTGTTACTGTCACTGTCTAGTATATTAACTGTAATTCACTAAACACATTCCTACACTTACTCTCTTTATTTGTACTATTTTCTATATTGTAGAATAATAGGGAAGACATCAAAAAAGTGTTAAACAAATCAAAATATATTTTAGATTCTTCAAAGTTGTCACCCTTTGCCTTGATGACAGCTTTGCACACACTTGGCATTCTCTCAACCAGCTTCACCTGGAATGCTTTTCCAGCAGTCTTAAAGGAGTTCCCACATATGCTGAGCACTTGTTGGCTGCTTTCCTTTACTCTACGGTCCAACTCATCCCAAACCATCTCAATTGGGTTGATGTCAGGTGATTGCGGAGGCCAGGTCATCTGATGCAGCACTCCATCACTCTCCTTCTTGGTCAAATAGCTCTTATACAGCCTGGAGGTGTTTTGGGTCATTGTCCTGTTGGAAAACAAATGATAGTGGGACTAAGATGGTGGCTTCAAGAGGGCCACCATTGCTCCTGTTCCCAAGAAAGCTAAGGTAACTGAGCTAAACGACTACCTCCCCGTAGCACTCACTTCCGTCATCATGAAGTGCTTTGAGAGACTAGTCAAGGACCATATCACCTCCACCCTACCTGACACCCTAGACCCACTCCAATTTGCTTACCGCCCAAATAGGTCCACAGACGATGCAATCTCAACCACACTGCACACTGCCCTAACCCATCTGGACAAGAGGAATACCTATGTGAGAATGCTGTTCATCGACTACAGCTCGGCATTCAACACCATAGTACCCTCCAAGCTCGTCATCAAGCTCGAGACCCTGGGTCTCGACCCCGCCCTGTGCAACTGGGTACTGGACTTCCTGACGGGCCGCCCCCAGGTGGTGAGGGTAGGCAACTACATCTCCTCCCCGCTGATCCTCAACACTGGGGCCCCACAAGGGTGCGTTCTGAGCCCTCTCCTGTACTCCCTGTTCACCCACGACTGCGTGGCCACGCACGCCTCCAACTCAATCATCAAGTTTGAGGACGACACAACAGTGGTAGGCTTGATTACCAACAACGACGAGATGGCCTACAGGGAGGAGGTGAGGGCCCTCGGAGTGTGGTGTCAGGAAAATAACCTCACACTCAACGTCAACAAAACTAAGGAGATAATTGTGACTTCAGGAAACAGCAGAGGGAACACCCCCTATCCACATCGATGGAACAGTAGTGGAGAGGGTAGCAAGTTTTAAGTTCCTCGGCATACACATCACAGACAAACTGAATTGGTCCACTCACACAGACAGCATCGTGAAGAAGGCGCAGCAGTGCCTCTTCAACCTCAGGAGGCTGAAGAAATTCAGCTTGTCACCAAAAGCACTCACAAACTTCTACAGATGCACAATCGAGAGCATCCTGGCGGGCTGTATCACCGCCTGGTACGGCAACTGCTCCGCCCTCAACCGTAAGGCTCTCCAGAGGGTAGTGAGGTCTGCACAACGCATCACCGGGGTCAAACTACCTGCCCTCCAGGACACCTACACCACCCGATGTTACAGGAAGGCCATAAAGATCATCAAGGACATCAACCACCCGAGCCACTGCCTGTTCACCCCGCTATCATCCAGAAGGCGAGGTCAGTACAGGTGCATCAAAGCTGGGACCGAGAGACAGAAGCTGTTTTTCAATCTCAAGGCCATCAGACTGTTAAACAGCCACCACTAACATTGAGTGGCTGCTGCCAACACACTGACACTGACTCAACTCCAGCCACTTTAATAATGGGAATTGATGGGAAATGATGTAAATATATCACTAGCCACTTTAAACAATGCTACCTTATATAATGTTACTTACCCTACATTATTCATCTCATATGCATACGTATATACTGTACTCTATATCATCGACTGCATCCTTATGTAATACATGTATCACTAGTCACTTTAACTATGCCACTTTGTTTACATACTCATCTTATATGTATATACTGTACTTGATACCATCTACTGTATCTTGCCTATGCTGCTCTGTACCATCACTCATTCATATCCTTTTGTACATATTCTTTATCCCTTTACACTGTGTATAAGACAGTAGTTTAGGAATTGTTAGTTAGATTACTTGTTGGTTATTACTGCATTGTCGGAACTAGAAGCACAAGCATTTCACTACACTCGCATTAACATCTGCTAACCATGTGTATGTGACAAATAAAATTTGATTTGAAGTGCAAACCAGATGGGATGGCGTATCGCTGCAGAATGCTGTGGTAGCCATGCTGGTTAAGTGTGCCTTGAATTGTAAATAAATCACCAACAGTGTCACCAGCAAAGCACCCCCACACCATCACACCTCCTACGCCCTGCTTCATGGTGAGAACCAAACATGCGGAGATCATCCGTTCACCTACTCTGCGTCTCACAAAGACACGGCAGTTGGAACCAAAAATCTCAAATTTGGACTCATCAGACCAAAGGACAGATTTCCACCGGTCAAATGTTCATTGCGTGTATTTCTTGGCCCAACCAAGTCTCTTCTTATTATTGGTCTTCTTTAATAGTGGTTTCTTTGCAGCAATTCGACCATGAAGGCCTGATTCACGCAGTCTCCTCTGAACAGTTGATGTTGAGATGTATCTGTTACTTGAACTCTTTGAAGCATTTATTTGGGCTGCAATTTCTGAGGCTGCTATCTCTAATGAACTTATCCTCTGCAGCAGAGGTAACTCTGGGTCTTCCATTCCTGTGGCGGTCCTCATGAGAGCCAGCTTCATCATAGCGCTTGATGGTTTTTGCGACTGCACTTGAAGTAACTTTCAAAGTTCTTGAAATTTTCCTTATTGACACATGTCTTAAAGTAATGATGGACTGTCGTTTCTCTTTGCTTATTTGAGCTGTTCTTGCCATAATATGGACTTGGTCTTTTACCAAATAGGGCTATTTTCTGTATACCAACCCTACCTTGTCACAACACAACTGATTGGCTCAAACACATTAAGAAGGAAAGAAACTCTACAAATGAACTTTTAACGAGGCACACCTGTTAATTGAAATGCATTCCACGTGACTACCTCATGAAGCTGTTTGAGAGAATGCCAAGAGTGTGCAAAGCTGTCATCAAAGCAAAGGGTGGCTATTTGAAGAATCTCAAATTATAAAATATATTTATATTTTTACATTTTTTATTTTTATTTTCTTTTGTACACATTTTTGGTTACTACATGTAAAATTATTTTGATATTTTTAACACTTTTTTTGCTTACTACAAGATTCCGTATGTGTTATTTCATATGTGTTTTGACGTCTTCACTATTATTCTATAATGTAGAAAATTGTAAAAATGAAGAAAAATCCTTGAATGAATATGTGTCTAAACTTTTGACTGGTACTATATATCCCATAGAACAGTGGTTCACAAATTGGTGGGTTGGGGTAACCTTAATTGAGTTTGACTGATTACTTTTGGAATGAGATTGTGGACTGGAAACTGGTTAGAAATGTGATTCTGGTTGACTTGGAAGGTCACAGGAAACTACTTCAGATAAACCATGTAAAAGAAAATGTATCCTCCTGCTACTGAACAGTGACAGGAAGTCCTTGGTTATCAAAAGGAAGCGGTGACTGATCCTTTAAAGGGGCGGCCAGTGAGAAGCAGGGAGAAAGTCAATGCATCCACTAAGTGACGAGGACAGAGAAAAAGCGGCCACTTTGTCTAATAGCAAAAGGTTCTCCATTGATTTTTGTCTCCCCATGTTTTTCCCTTTAACTATAAATACACTCCCGTCCTGAAACCTGACCCAGCACTAACTATTAAAACCTCTAGAATAGAAGAAGTCTAGTATTACATCCGACTGGATCAGAAGTCGGCCTTAATCGTGGGACTTTGATTTTATTACACGCAGACCGGTCTTAATGCAAAATGTCTTAAAACTCTCTAAAAGCTGAAATGTAATCAGTAAAAGAATGTTGTCAGCTTAGCACTATATAAACGGTTGTCTGTGGCGGGAGAGAGAGAGGGGCTGGGCTGGAACAGAGACTCAAATAAGGTTAGAGATGCATTACCTGGGGAGGCGACATTACAGAACACTGAGCTCCTGGGAGGACGATTGAACTGTCATCTACAGTATGATAAAGAGCATAATAAAGCCATACTCTGCCTTCTTAACAACGCTATCAGCAAGACCGGTCCTGCAGGCCCTAGTTTTCTCATCCCTGGACTACTGTCCAGTTGTTTGGTCAGGTGACACAAAGAAGGACTTAGGAAAATTACAATTGGCCCAGAACAGGGCAGGGCGGCTGGCCCTTAAATGTAGACAGAGAGCTAGCATTAATCATATGCAAGTCAATCTCTCCCGGCTGAAAGTGGAGGAGATTGACTTCATCACTACTTGTTTTTGTAAGAGGTGTTGACAAGCTGAATGTACTGAGCTTGTCTGTTTAAACTACTAGCTCACAGCTCAGACACCCATGCATACCCCACAAGACATGTCACCGGAGGTCTCTTCACAGTCCCCAAGTCCAGAACAGACTATGGGAGGCTCACAGTACTACATAGAGCCATGACTACATGGAACTCTATTCCACACTGTACACCTTATAGAACAGCTGGACTGTGAAGAGACACATACGCATACACACACACATGATAACATACGCACTATACACACACATACACATGGGTTTTGTGTTGTAGATATGTGGTAGTAGAGTAGGGGTCTGAGGGCACATGGTGTGTTGTGAAATGTATTGTAATGTTTTTAAAATTGTATATAACTGCCTTAATTTCACTGGTCCCCAGGAAGAATGGCCGCTGCCTTGGCAGGAACTAAAGGGGATCCTTAATAATTACAAAAGCAATGAGTGGCACTTACAGGGTCAGAGTTCACCCAGACATAAAGGATTTCAGATGTTTTTCATACATCCAAGTCTACAGTCTACTGGGCTACAATATCAGAACCCAAGACCGGTCTATCGATGTCACCGCATGAAGAGGCATAAACAGACTCAACCCCTTGCTATCTGCTTGTTTGCTAATTCGGCCTGCTAACTGCTAGCTTGCTCAGCCCCTGTCTGCTAACTGTTAGCTTGTTTAGCCCCGGCCTACTAACTGTTAGCTTGTTAGCACAGGCCTGCTAACTGTCTGAATCGCCGCGTCGCCAGCCCAACCACTCACTGGACCCATATTTACTTTCAATCTCTTTTCGATTTTTAATTTGATTATACCTCCCGGTAACCTGCCTCACCCAATGTGATACGGAATCTGCTGTTATTTTTAATTTTTAGAACACATTCAAGAACCTCCAAAAGCTAACTAGCTACAAGCTATTTAGCCATGGTTAGCCACTGCTAGCTGCTTTACCCTCTGCACCTTCTGCTTCCCTGCCCCATCCACCGCTGCCCCCTGGACACTGATCACCTGGCTACATAGCTGATGCATGCTGGACTGTCCATTAATCACGGTACTCCATTCTGCTTGTTTATGTTTTATCTGACGGCCCCAGCCGCACTCAGTCTCTGTGTGTAGTTAATCCGACCCTCCCTGCCTAGTCAACGCCATTTTACCTGCTGTTGTTGTGCTAGCTGATTAGCTGTTGTTGTCTCACCTACTGTTTTAGCTAGCTCTCCCAATTCAACACCTGTGATTACTGTATGCTTCCCTATATGTCTCTCTCAAATGTCAATATGCCTTGTATACTGTTGTTCAGGTTAGTTATCATTGTTTTAGTTTACAATGGAGCCCCGAGTTCCACTCTTCATACCCCTGGCACCCCCTTTGTCCCACCTCCCACACATGCGGTGACCTCACTCATTACAACCAGCATGTCCAGAGATGCAACCTCTCTCATCATCACCCAGTGCCTGGGCTTACCTCCGCTGTACCCGCACCCCACCATACCCCTGTCTGCGCATTATGCCGTGAATATATTCTACCATGCCCAGAAATCTGCCCCTTTTATTCTCTGTCCCCACCGCTCTAGGCGATCAGTTTTGATAGCCTTTAGCCGTACCCTCATACTACTCCTCCTCTGTTCCGCGGGTGATGTGGAGGTAAACCCAGGCCCTGCATGTCCCCAGGCACCCTCATTTGTTGACTTCTGTGATCGAAAAAGCCTTGGTTTCATGCATGTCAACATCAGAAGCCTCCTCCCTAAGTTGGTTTTACTCACTGCTTTAGCACACTCTGCTAACCCTGATGTCCTTGCCGTGTCTGAATCCTGGCTCAGGAAGGCCACCAAAAATTCTGAGATTTCCATACCCAACTATAACATTTTTCGTCAAGATAGAACTGCCAAAGGGGGAGGAGTTGCAGTCTACTGCCGAGAGAGCCTGCAAAGTAATGTCATACTTTCCAGGTCCATACCCAAACAGTTCGAACTACTAATCTTAAAAATCTCTCCAGAAATAAGTCTCTCACTGTTGCCGCCTGCTACCGACCTCCCTCATCTCCCAGCTGTGCCCTGGACACCATTTGTGAATTGATCGCCCCCCATCTAGCTTCAGAGTTTGTTCTGTTAGGTGACCTAAACTGGGATATGCTTAACACCCCGGCAGTCCTACAATCTAAGCTAGATGCCCTCAATCTCACACAAATCATCAAGGAACCCACCAGATACAACCCTAAATCTCTAAACAAGGTCACCCTCATAGACGTCATCCTGACCAACTGGCCCTCCAAATACACCTCCGCTGTCTTCAACCAGGATCTCAGCGATCACTGCCTCATTGCCTGTATCCGCTACGGAGCCGCAGTCAAACGACCACCCCTCATCACTGTCAAACGCTCCCTAAAACACTTCTGTGAGCCAGGCCTTTCTAATTGACCTGGCCCGGGTATCCTGGAAGGACATTGACCTCATCCCGTCAGTTGAAGATGCCTGGTTATTCTTTAAAAGTAACTTCCTCACCATTTTAGATAAGCATGCTCCGTTCAAAAAATGCAGAACTAAGAACAGATATAGCCCTTGGTTCACTCCAGACCTGACTGCCCTCGACCAGCACAAAAACATCCTGTGGCGGACTGCAATAGCATCAAATAGTCCCCGTGATATGCAACTGTTCAGGGAAGTCAGGAACCAATACACTCAGTCAGTCAGGAAAGCTAAGGTCAGTTTTTTCAGGCAGAAATTTGCATCCTGTAGCTCCAACTCCAAAAAGTTCTGGGACACTGTGAAGTCCATGGAGAACAAGAGCACCTCCTCCCAGCTGCCCACTGCACTGAGGCTAGGTAACACGGTCACCACCGATAAATCCATGATTATCGAAAACTTCAACAAGCATTTCTCAACCGCTGGCCATGCCTTCCGCCTGGCTACTCCAACCTCAGCCAACAGATCCGCCCCTCCGCAGCTACTCGCCCAAGCCTCTCCAGGTTCTCCTTTACCCAAATCCAGATAGCAGATGTTCTGAAAGAGCTGCAAAACCTTGACCCGTACAAATCAGCTGGGCTTGACAATCTGGACCCTCTATTTCTGAAACTATCCGCCGCCATTGTCACAACCCCTATTACCAGCCTGTTCAACCTCTCTTTCATATCGTCTGAGATCCCCAAGGATTGGAAAGCTGCCGCAGTCATCCCCCTCTTCAAAGGGGGAGACACCCTGGACCCAAACTGTTACAGACCTATATCCATCCTGCCCTGCCTATCTAAGGTCTTCGAAAGCCAAGTCAACAAACAGGTCACTGACCATCTCGAATCACACCGTACCTTCTCCGCTGTGCAATCGGGTTTCCGAGCCGGTCACGGGTGCACCTCAGCCACGCTCAAGGTACTAAACGATATCATAACGGCCATCAATAAAAGACAGTACTGTGCAGCCGTCTTCATCGACCTTGCCAAGGCTTTCGACTCTGTCAATCACCATATTCTTATCGGCAGACTCAGTAGCCTTGGTTTCTCTGATGACTGCCTTGCCTGGTTCACCAACTACTTTGCAGACAGAGTGCAGTGTGTCAAATCGGAGGGCATGCTGTCCGGTCCTCTGGCAGTCTCTGGGGGTGCCACAGGGTTCAATTCTCGGGCCGACTCTTTTCTCTGTATATATCAGTGATGTTGCTCTTGCTGCAGGCAATTCCCTGATCCACCTCAACGCAGACGACACCATTCTATATACTTCCGGCCCGTCCTTGGACACTGTGCTATCTAACCTCCAAACAAGCTTCAATGCCATACAACACTCCTTCCGTGGCCTCCAACTGCTCTTAAACGCTAGTAAAACCAAATGTATGCTTTTCAACCGTTCGCTGCCTGCACCTGCACGCCTGACTAGTATCACCACCCTGAATGGTTCCGACCTTGAATATGTGGACATCTATAAGTACCTAGGTGTCTGGCTTGACTGTAAACTCTCCTTCCAGACTCATATCAAACATCTCCAATCGAAAATCAAATCCAGAATCGGCTTTCTATTCCGCAACAAAGCCTCCTTCACTCATGCCGCCAAACTTACCCTAGTAAAACTGACTATCCTACCAATCCTCGACTTTGGCGACGTCATCTACAAAATAGCTTCCAACACTCTACTCAGCAAACTGGATGCAGTTTATCACAGTGCCATCCGTTTTGTCACTAAAGCACCTTATACCACCCACCACTGCGACTTTTATGCTCTAGTCGGCTGGCCCGCGCTCCATATTCGTTTCCAGACCCACTGGTTCCAGGTCATCTACAAGTCCATGCTAGGTAAAGCTCCGCCTTATCTCAGTTCCCTGGTCACGATGGCAACACCCACCCGTAGCACGCGCTCCAGCAGGTGTATCTCACTGATCATCCCTAAAGCCAACACCTCATTTGGCCACCTTTCGTTCCATTTTTCTGCTGCCTGTGACTGGAACGAATTGCAGAAATCGCTGAAGTTGGAGACTTTTATCTCCCTCACCAACTTCAAACATCTGCTATCTGAGCAGCTATCCGATCGCTGCAGCTGTACATAGTCTCATTGGTAAATAGCCCACCCAATTATACCTACCTCATCTCCATATTGTTTTTATTTATTTACTTTTCTGCTCTTTTGCACATCAATATCTCTACCTGTACATGACCATCTGATCATTTATCACCCCAGTGTTAATCTGCAAAATTGTAATTATTTGCCTACCTCCTCATGCCTTTTGCACACAATGTATATAGACCCTTTTTCTACTGTGTTATTGACTTGTTTATTGTTTACTCAATGTGTAACTCTGTGTTGTCTGTTCACACTGCTATGCTTTATCTTGGCCAGGTCGCAGTTGCAAATGAGAACTTGTTCTCAACTAGCCTACCTGGTTAAATAAAGGTGAAATAAATAAAATAAAAATACCTAAATGTTTCAGGCCTCAGGTGAATGAGAAATCACACCATCTAACTCCATTCAAATCTTGATATTACAAATGAATTTGACCGTGCCAAATTTGATTGAAAATTTACCAGCATGATTTAGAATATCGGTCACTAACGAACAGGGCCATATGGAAAACTGAGCCGACCATGAACAGGCAAATGGAGTGATTAGAAGAGGTCACTAGCGGACCACGGGGCCTAGTGTGAGAGAACAGAGGAGTGTGTTAGGGCTTGATTCAAACCCAGTGAAGAGACTATACTAGGCCAGTGGTATAATGGCATGCAGTGCCTAAGTTCCAAATGGAAGGCTGAAAGAGGTCAGGCTGACCCTGCAGTCAGAGATCTAATCAGTGATTGTTGTGGACATTCTCACCAGCGTTCCTCTAGTCCAGTCCTCCTGTACCCCTAACAACATACATTTTTGTTGTAGCCCCAGACAAGCAGACCTGATTCATCTCACTGAGGGCCTGATGATTAGTTGATAAGTTGAATAAGGTCTGCGTGTCTGGGGCTCCAATATAAAAATGTACTGTTGGGGGTACTGGAGCTGGGAAACATTGGACTAGAGTATAGTTCGTTAGGAAGCCTACAACAGTCATTGATTTGATCTCTCTGACTGCAGTCAGGCTAACCTCTTTCAGCCTTCCATTTGCATAGCATTATACCACTTACTCTGCTAACCAGAATAACCCCTGGTTGGGGATGACCATGTATGGAATTACAAGTATCAATGGTTACTGAATCTGTATTCCTCTCCCACTTGATGTTTCAGTAAGCAAAACCGCCCACTGTCTTAGACCCCCAACTGTCTTGGCCCCCAATTATCCTACACCCCCAACTATTGTACTGTACTGTACAGTAGCAACAGTGTTGTCTTCTATAGAATGGAGGAAGTCCAGCTAGCACATAACGTTCTGTGAACCATACGTTTCTTAGAGCTTGGTGAGAGCGTGGGTTGTCCTATGGATATTTAGCATTAAACCTTCCCATAATGTTTCCTCGTGATTCTATTAAAAGTAATGTTCTCAAATTGTTCAGAGAATATTAAGAAGTAACCTTCCTCTTTGGGAATTCCAGTACCTCAACACAATGTTTTCTCCAGGTTTCCTCATGGTTATATTAAAAGTCATGTTCTCAGAATATTAAGAAACAATTCCATAAAAATAAAGAAAACATTAGTAACTTTCAAAGAACGTTGTAGGAATGTTATTTAAAAACATTTACATTCTGTTCTCAGCGTCAACAAAACTATTTGAATCGGTCCTCTATCTTAAGTGATTTTAATGAGTGCATGTTTCCATTGAAATAGGGTTTGAATAGTCTAAAATGAACAGCTTTGTATGAGTAAAAAAGACATGTCATGCTAGCTGCATCCTGGTGGAGCAGTGGACTAATTCAATGGATAGAGAACAGTAGATCATAGGTTTGAATCTCACTAACGCCATGCCACAATAAAAATGAATGTGTTTGCATGATTATTGCCTAAGCACATGAATTTTCATGTGTTCTGTCTATGCTGGGAGTTCAAAACCATTAAACTAAGCTAGCAGTCTTATTGAAACATGTTCTTAGAACGTTATTTAATTGCCTTCAAATAACCTAGAATTTCCATTCTCAGATCGTTAATAAAACCTCACAGGAAAACTTTCAGGGAATCATAGATAAACCTTCTCAGAACCTCCCTGCAACCTAAAAATGTATGTTCCCAGAGGAGGCAAATTTTTCACTTCTGTTCTCAGAACAGTAATGGAAAAAAAACAGTTTTAACCGTCAGGAAACTCATGGCTTTGTTCCCACAACTTCCAAAAGTGCCAGCTGGGAGGAAGCAGATGGGGTGAGAGAGAGATGTGTGGGAGAATAGGTCAGGAGGTAGACAGAGAGGAGTGGGCCAGAAGAGGGCAGGAGGTAGACAGAGAGGAGTGGGCCAGAAGAGGGCAGGAGGTAGACAGAGAGGAGTGGGCCAGAAGAGGGCAGGAGGTAGACAGAGAGGAGTGGGCCAGAAGAGGGCAGGAGGTAGACAGAGAGGAGTGGGCCAGAAGAGGGCAGGAGGAAGACAGAGACATGCCGTGATGATACGCCATGTACAAGAGATAGTGGTCCTGTACCAATACTAAAGGCACTCTTCCCTTCTCCCCCACTTAGTAGTCTAATCACAGATCCCACACATTACTGGATGGGTGAAAACAATGTAGAGGAACTCTTATTTTTACCTATCCTGTCATGTTACGTCAGTGTTGACTGGTTCTCGTCAGGCAGGAAGGATGTGCAGTATTTATGCGTGGGCTTGTACCCTCATTAACGTTGCCCCGCTCCATGTTCTAACAGGAACATCAGTTTGTGTCTTTGATGTGCTATTTCTTAGAGGATATATTTTAAAGCCCGGGAAAAAAATCTGTTTTGGAAGAGGGTTGTTTTTTAGAATAGAATATAGAATACATCTTTATCATCCATAAAGTCAATAGGTTAATTTGGTTCTAGTTGTGTGGATGTCTCAATGGCTGCGGTCTGTACCCGTTGTTTCTCTGGTTGAGGGTAACTCCCTTTCCTCTGTCAAGCAGAGGACAATACAGAGTTCATGGTAGAAGCTGCCTCCTCTGCTCCTGAACAATAAACACTCTCTCTTTCTCACTCTCACACCCGCACTTTCTCTCGTGACTCATCTGAGATAGGGAGTGGTGTATGTCTGAGAGTGATCTGAGTGAGCAAGATAAATGTTGGGATTGTGAAAAGGAAAGAGAAAGCAAGAGTGTGGGCTGACCGTGAGAGAGAGCGGACCAGCTCTTATCTGGGGAGAGGAGATCCCAGTCTGCTGCGGATACACACAACAGAAGGCTGCTCCTCTCTCCTCTCTCTTCCTCATGCTAGGTCTTCTCTCATCTCTTCTGCTGCTCAGATCACCAAAGCAGGCCAGCTACGGCTGCATCTCAGTAGTCTATAGTGGTATTCTCCACTCTTAACCCTTTGATTGGTGAACCAGCATCATGAGGATACTAGAAGATTTAGCCACTATAGAATATTGGGATATACCCCCAGAATCACCAGTCAAAGGGTAAAGAGACTAGAAGAGGGAGCCACTATACACTACTGAGATGCACCAATTCAAACCCCCACAGGCTCAATGATCCAGAGGTGGAGTTTCCTCCTATCCCGTCTGAGGTGTGTATAGGACAGGTAGCTGAACACTAGTGGGGGTGACCAGAGTAGTCTAGGAGGCGAGGAGTGCTCAGTGACTTAACCCCGCGAGACATGGCTGGAAACTAGGGCACGTTGCTAGGGAAAAACAATCCTATTCCCTGGACACATGATTACCGTCACCTCTTTTTATACTGCAGCAGGAGATGTGTGTAATGTCTGTTTGTCTGGGCAAGGGGATGTCAACAGCAACAAACCGACGCAGAGGCTATAAGCCAATAAGAGAGTATTGTTGACAGCTGTAGTATAGTAATACCAGGGTGGAGAGCAGAGTGGGAGGTCTGATGAGAGAGGCTCAGTGGACACACACAGGTTCTTTGTTCAGTCTTTAGGCTGCATTCCTCTGTTCCATGAATGAAATCATGTAGGGCACAAGGGCTGAACGTTTTATAAGAGAGATACACTGCCCAGGACAAGATTAGTAAAAAAGGTTCAGTTTTGTTACAGTACATTGTGATGCAACAACAATACTGTATGGTGAAACTGTAAGCCCAATTGTCCCTGTGCCATTTCGCAGACACTTTTATCCAAAGCGACTTCCAGTCATGCGTGCAGACATTTCTATGTATTTGTGGTCCCGGGAATCAACCCCACTATCCTGGTGTTACAAATGCGATGCTCTGCCAACTGAACTACAAAGGAATAATTAATTAACAAGAGCTAACGGATGTTTAATCTGCTTGGCCGATATACCACAGTGCCCTCTGTGGGTAAAAATAATATCTAAAGAGATGTTAGCCTGTACTCGCCCCACTTACATAACCGCTAGCTAAAGATGCTAATGCTATGTAATCTCTGTCAAGTGGGATGGATGGGTGGACTCGTGGTGCGGTATGGGGAATTCACACTCATCACCTCACACTGGCCTCTTATGAACCACAGCTTACCAGAGCCTGGATGGCTGAACACATTTGCTTGTCTTACAGGTCATACTGAAAAACCACACTGGCCACTCTGACCTTTTTAAATAGCTGAGGTTTGATTGATTAGGTCTGCAGAGTAGCAACCGTTCAGGTGTTGGTAAGATCCTTCCCTGCAGCCTCTGTCTGGCTCCAGTGAGTGTGTCTATAGAAAGAACCAGGTCGCACTGTATCTTAGGCTAGTGGAACTGTATCTTAGGCTAGTGGAACTGTATCTTAGGCTAGGGGAACTGTATCTTAGGCTAGTGGAATTGTATCTTAGGCTAGGTTGACTGTATCTTAGGCTAGTGGAACTGTATCTTAGGCTAGTGGAACTGTATCTTAGGCTAGTGGAACTGTATCTTAGGCTAGTGGAACTGTATCTTAGGCTAGGTTGAATGTATCTTAGGCTAGTGGAACTGTATCTTAGGCTAGGTTGACTGTATCTTAGGCTAGGGGAACTGTATCTTAGGCTAGTGGAACTGTATCTTAGGCTAGGGGAACTGTATCTTAGGTTAGGTTGACTGTATCTTAGGTTAGGTTGACTGTATCTTAGGCTAGTGGAACTGTATCTTAGGCTAGGGGAACTGTATCTTAGGCTAGGGGAACTGTATCTTAGGCTAGGGGAACTGTATCTTAGGCTAGGTGGAACTGTATCTTAGGCTAGGGGAACTGTATCTTAGGCTAGGGGAACTGTATCTTAGGCTAGGGGAACTGTATCTTAGGCTAGGGGAACTGTATCTTAGGCTAGGGGAACTGTATCTTAGGCTAGGGGAACTATATCTTAGGCTAGTGGAACTGTATCTTAGGCTAGGTGGAACTGTATCTTAGGCTAGGTGGAACTGTATCTTAGGCTAGGGGAACTGTATCTAGGCTAGGTATCTAGGGGGAACTGTATCTTAGGCTAGGGGAACTATATCTTAGGCTAGTGGAACTGTATCTTAGGCTAGGTGGAACTGTATCTTAGGCTAGGTGGAACTGTATCTTAGGCTAGGGGAACTGTATCTTAGGCTAGTGGAACTGTATCTTAGGTTAGGTTGACTGTATCTTAGGCTAGGTGGAACTGTATCTTAGGCTAGGGGAACTGTATCTTAGGCTAGGTGGACTGTACTAGGCTATGGAACTGTATCTTAGGATAGGTGGAACTGTATCTTAGGCTAGGTGGAACTGTATCTTAGGATAGGGGAACTGTATCTGAGGCTAGGTTGACTGGATCTTAGGCTAGTAGAACTGTATCTTAGGCTAGGTGGAACTGTATCTTAGGCTAGGGGAACTGTATCTTAGGCTAGAACTGTATCTTAGGCTAGGGGAACTGTATCTTAGGCTTAGGCTAGGCTCGGGGAACTGTATCTTAGGCTAGGGAACTGTATCTTAGGCTAGGGGAACTGTATCTTAGGCTAGGGGAACTGTATCTTAGGCTAGGGGGCTAGGCTAGGGAACTGTATCTTAGGCTAGGGGAACTGTATCTTAGGCTAGGGGAACTGTATCTTAGGCTAGGGGAACTGTATCTTAGGCTAGGGGAACTGTATCTTAGGCTAGGGGAACTGTATCTTAGGCTAGGGGAACTGTATCTTAGGCTAGTGGAACTGTATCTTAGGCTAGGGGAACTGTATCTTAGGCTAGGGGAACTGTATCTTAGGTTAGGTTGACTGTATCTTAGGCTAGTGGAACTGTATCTTAGGCTAGGGGAACTGTATCTTAGGCTAGGTGGAACTGTATCTTAGGCTAGGGGAACTGTATCTTAGGCTAGGGGAACTGTATCTTAGGCTAGGGGAACTGTATCTTAGGCTAGGGGAACTGTATCTTAGGCTAGGGAACTGTATCTTAGGCTAGGGGAACTGTATCTTAGGCTAGGGAACTGTATCTTAGGCTAGGGGAACTGTATCTTAGGCTAGTGGAACTGTATCTTAGGCTAGTGGAACTGTATCTTAACTGTATCTTAGGCTATCTTAGGTGGAACTGTATCTTAGGCTAGGGGAACTGTATCTTAGGCTAGTGGAACTGTATCTTAGGCTAGTGGTGGAACTGTATCTTAGGCTAGGGGAACTGTATCTTATAGGGGAACTGTAGGCTAGTGGAACTGTATCTTAGGCTAGGGGAACTGTATCTTAGGCTTAGGTAGGGGAACTGTATCTTAGGCTAGTGGAACTGTATCTTAGGCTAGTGGAACTGTATCTTAGGCTAGGGGAACTGTATCTTAGGATAGGGGAACTCTTAGGCTAGGGGAACTGTATCTTAGGCTAGGGGAACTGTATCTTAGGCTAGGGGAACTGTATCTTAGGCTAGGGGAACTGTATCTTAGGCTAGGGGAACTGTATCTTAGGCTAGGGGAACTGTATCTTAGGCTAGGGGAACTGTATCTTAGGCTAGGGGAACTGTATCTTAGGCTAGGGGAACTGTATCTTAGGCTAGTGGAACTGTATCTTAGGCTAGGTGAACTGTATTTAGGCTAGGGGAACTGTATCTTAGGCTAGGGGAACTGTATCTTAGGCTAGGGGAACTGTATCTTAGGCTAGGGGAACTGTATCTTAGGCTGTATTTAGGGGAACTGTATCTTAGGCTAGGGAACTGTATCTTAGGCTAGGGGAACTGTATCTTAGGGAACTGTATCTTAGGCTAGGGGGAACTGTATCTTAGGCTAGGGGAACTGTATCTTAGGCTAGGGGAACTGTATCTTAGGCTAGGGGAACTGTATCTTAGGCTAGAACTGGGGGAACTGTATCTTTAGGCTATCTTAGGGAACTGTATCTTAGGCTAGGGAACTGTATCTAGTGGGCTAGGGAACTGGGGAACTGTATCTTAGGTTAGGTTGACTGTATCTTAGGCTAGTGGAACTGTATCTTAGGCTAGTGGAACTGTATCTTAGGCTAGGGGAACTGTATCTTAGGCTCGGGGAACTGTATCTTAGGATAGGGGAACTGTATCTTAGGTTAGGTTGACTGTATCTTAGGCTAGTGGAACTGTATCTTAGGCTAGGGGAACTGTATCTTAGGCTAGGGGAACTGTATCTTAGGCTAGGGGAACTGTATCTTAGGCTAGGGGAACTGTATCTTAGGCTAGGGGAACTGTATCTTAGGCTAGGGGAACTGTATCTTAGTGGAACTGTATCTTAGGTTGACTGTATCTTTAGAACTGTATCTAGGCTAGGGGAACTGTATCTTAGGCTAGTGGAACTGTATCTTAGGCTAGGGGAACTGTATCTTAGGCTAGGTTGACTGTATCTTAGGCTAGTGGAACTGTATCTTAGGCTAGGGGAACTGTATCTTAGGCTAGTGGAACTGTATCTTAGGCTAGGGGAACTGTATCTTAGGCTAGGGGAACTGTATCTTAGGAACTGTATCTTAGGCTAGGGGAACTGTATCTTAGGCTCTTAGGGGGAACTGTATCTTAGGCTAGGTTGACTGGAACTGTATCTTAGGCTAGGGGAACTGTATCTTAGGGAACTGTATCTTAGGCTAGGGGAACTGTATCTTAGGCTACTGCAACTGTATCTTAGGCTAGGGGAACTGTATCTTAGGCTAGGGGAACTGTATCTTAGGCTCGGGGAACTGTATCTTAGGCTCGGGGAACTGTATCTTAGGCTCGGGGAACTGTACCTTAGGCTCGGGGAACTGTACCTTAGGCTAGGTCGGCTGTACCTTAGGCTAGGTCGACTGTACCTTAGGCTAGGTCGACTGTACCTTAGGCTAGGTCTGACTAGGCTAGGTCCTGTAGGCTAGGTCGACTGTACCTTAGGCTAGGTCGACTGTACCTTAGGCTAGGTCGACTGTACCTTAGGCTAGGTCGACTGTACCTTAGGCTAGGTCGACTGTACCTTAGGCTAGGTCGACTGTACCTTAGGCTAGGTCGGCTGTACCTTAGGCTAGGTCGACTGTACCTTAGGCTAGGTCGACTGTACCTTAGGCTAGGTCGGCTGTACCTTAGGCTAGGTCAACTGTACCTTAGGCTAGGTCAACTGTACCTTAGGCTAGGTCGGCTGTACCTTAGGCTAGGTTGAGGAGTGATATTGCCACTATGGTGTATTTGTAAGAATGCAGGAAGGATGGTTAAAGGTTTCCAGTACAAGGTTTCCAGTTCAGGATATTTATTAACTAATTTAAAAAGACACCGCAAACGGACGCAGGAACACAAGGGCGGTAGGATGGCGATATGGAATGGCTTGAAAGGCCGGTAGGTAAGGTTTTGGTCTGGAGGGAATACAAAGGGGGCATAGATACAAGACAAAGTGGCATAACTAAGGAGACATAAAAAATATAACATGCTAACCAAACAAAGGACATGACCAATATCCATGGAACAGGATATACACTATATTCAGACAAAGGAGTTATTCTAAGGAAAGCATTATATACCAATTTGTAAGTCGCTCTGGATAAGAGCGTCTGCTAAATGACTTAAATGTAAATGTAATAAACGCTCTGATTGGCAATAAACATACAGGCTAGAAAGTTAGCGTTGGAATCCCCAGAACTGGGCGCCCGGCTCACACCCGGGAGGTAGCCCGGTTCTAAATGGAATGCAGTCAATGCCAACCCAGTTCACTTGGGGGATTATTCCGGGGGAATAATCAAATCCCCTCAGTGTCTCTCTGTCTGGGCTTGTCCAGATTGTTGAGCTGGCTCACTGGTGATAAACAGACATGGGCAAACATGGAGCACTCTACTGGACGCAAAAATTTAGTTACTTAAGGCTCAGCGAGTAAGGAAATTACTTTAAGATTATATTATATTTGATTTCCCTCTTTTTAAAAATATTTGATTCTGTTTGATCAGATTCTATTCTATTTGACTATTCCAGACAGGTGTGAAATCAGTGGGTTGACCTTCCTATGTTGTTGTGGTGTGTGTTGGTGTGTGTTTGTATATAGGCGTGTGTCATAGTTAGTGTTGAATGGGAGAGTTATTGTAAGGTTAAAGGCTTGTAGCCAACACTCATTTATTATTCTCCACCCAGTTACATGACTCAGAGCACTTACTCACTGCTACTGGAGGTCTGTTGTGTTGTGTTTGTTAGGTCGCCACTTTATTACACTCCACACAGTCATTTATACTGTTTGCGACTGTAATGCTATTGTGACTGCCAGACTGTCTCTGCACAACACTAACCAAGTTTGGTGAGACAAAGACATGTTGGCTGGAGCAGGAAACAACTGCCTGACAACCAGCCAGTCAGGCCCCCAGCCAGGCAATAAGGCTACATTTGCTGCCCATGTGTCTTCTCCTGTCCTGTCCTGACCTGCCCTGATTTGTCCTGTCATGATCTGACCTGACCTGTGTGCTGACCTGGCATTGACCTTTGATGTCTTGACCTCTGTGCAGTGTGCTGGAGAGGAGAACTGGGTGGACACCAGGACGGTGTACATTGGAAACAAGGAGCCCCCACCGGGAGCAGAGGCCTACATTCCCCAGAGGTACCCCGACAACCGCATCATCTCCTCCAAGGTGAGAACCACAACCATGCTACAACCACATTACAACCACGTTATAACCACATTACAACCACGTTATAACCACATTACAACCACGTTACAACCACGTTACAACCATGTTACAACCACGTTATAACCATGCTACAACCACGTTACAACCACGTTATAACCATGCTATAACCACGTTATAACCACGTTACAACCATGTTACAACCATGTTACAACCACATTACAACCACGTTATAACCACATTACAACCACGTTATAACCACATTACAACTACGTTATAACCATGCTACAACCACATAACAACCTCGTTATAACCATGTTACAACCACATTACAACCATGTTATAACCATTTGCTCTTGCTTCCCTTTCCACAGTACACCTTCTGGAATTTTGTTCCGAAGAATTTGTTTGAGCAGTTTAGAAGAATTGCAAATTTCTACTTCCTCATCATATTTCTTGTCCAGGTCAGAGCTTGACTGGTAGATTCAATTTGAGTCCATTTAAGGCTTAGTTGGTAAGAAATATAAATCTGGCAAACGCAGAAGTTTCAGATAACAATAGATCATTCTCTCTTTCTCTCCCGCCCTCTTCAGTTGATAATTGACACTCCCACCAGTCCCATCACCAGCGGACTACCTCTCTTCTTTGTCATCACTGTCACGGCCATCAAACAGGGCTATGAGGACTGGCTCAGGCACAAAGCAGACAATGCTATTAACCAGTGTCCTGTGCACGAGGTGCAGCATGGGAAGGTGATCAGGAAACAGAGTCGTAAGCTGAGGGTACGTATCATCCTACAGCTGAAAATAACCAGGGATCAAACCTGGGTTCTTTGGATCAGACCCACGTGTTAAGGTGTATTTTGAGTCGCGACCCACCATAAGGGTTGAGCAGAGAAAAAACATAAACAGACCAAAGACGAAGTACAAAATATAATTTTGACAGCGGAGAGAACATTTTTCAATTTTAAAGCTAATTTCCTGCAATTCTACACATTTTTGTCATGGAGCTGAGAGGGAATTGTGCAGTTTTTAAGCACATTTTCTGCATATTTTAACATGGCTAATGCTGTGTTCTTATACATTTACATTTACATTTAAGTCATTTAGCAGACGCTCTTATCCAGAGCGACTTACAAATTGCTCAAATCATTCTAACACATTCTATGGGGACCTCATTGTCTAGTTTTATTTTGTTGATTGTAAGTTCTCAAAGATTCTAGACTATTATATAAAATATATAATAGTCCCTCCCTCCCTCCCTCCCTCCCTCCCTCCCTCCCTCCCTCCCTCCCTCCCTCCCTCCCTCCCTCCCTCCCTCCCTCCCTCCCTCCCTCCCTCCCTCCCTCCCTCCCTCCCTCCTCCCTCCCTCCCTCCCTCCCTCCCTCCCTCCCTCCCTCCCTCCCTCCCTCCCAGGTGGGTGATGTGGTGCTGATCAAGGAAGATGAGACGTTCCCCTGTGATCTCATCCTTCTCTCCACCAGTAGGGAGGACGGGACCTGTTTTGTCACCACAGCCAGTCTGGACGGGGAGTCCAGTCACAAGGTAACACTACACTCTGACTGAGAGAGAGAAAGAGGGAGATGGGAGAGATGGCTGAGGCAGAGGTAAAGAACGAATGGGATAGAGTTGAGGGAGAACAGAAGAGTGAGAGAGAGAGAGAGAGCGTGGGAGGCGGGGGACAGAGGGGAAAGAGTGAGTGAGAGAGAGGGTATGAGTGTCTATGTGAGGGATATAGAGAGATGGAGCGAAATGGAGAGAGAGAGTTTGTTTTCTGTTTCATTAGAGGGGTAATGTGAGATGCGTCTTGGCTCGCTGTGTTCTTGATCTCGCTGTGACTCCCTCCATCCCTCCACAAAGACCTACTATGCTGTGCAGGACACTAAGGCCTTCATCACAGAGGAGGATTTCGATACTCTACAGGCTTCTATTGAATGTGAACAACCACAACCAGATCTCTACAAGTGAGTGACAACACTGCACACAACACTGCATCCAGACAATCAGTACAGGTTGTATAGAGAAAAACAACGCAAAACACACCAACTCACACATGCATTCCCTCTCTCCTTGGACAGATTTGTGGGCCGAATCAATATTTATTCGGACAGAAACGAGCCCATCGCGAGGTAAATCCATACCCAGGAAATTGACTCCAAATTCAGGAAGTCATTGCTCGTGTGTTTGCACAAAAACATTTTTTGAAGTGTATTCTAACAAAGAAGTGTATTCTGTGTTTGCTTCAGGCCTTTGGGATCTGAGAACCTACTTCTCAGAGGGGCGACACTGAAAAACACACAGCACATATATGGTAAGACACTACACTGGGTGACCTTGTAATGACATCACTAATAGAATCTAAAGACACCACACTGGGTGACCTTGTAATGACATCACTAATAGAATCTAAAGACACTACACTGGGCGACCTTGTAATGACATCACTAATAGAATCTAAAGACACCACAATGGGTGACCTTGTAATGACATCACTAATAGAATCTAAAGACACTACACTGGGTGACCTTGTAATGACATCACTTATAGAATCTAAAATGGATTCCTAGTTTTCATTCATATAATGGGTTTGGAATGTTTAGAGGTTCCTTTCCAAATCATTAAGTTCCTGTGTTCACACTGTGGGTTGTATATTGAGAACAGCTGCTGAGGCCTGTACAGACCTGTATGAGTGAGAATATTACAAACTGTCAAGCAGGAATGCAGTCAGTACACTGCATGAGATGACATGACTGCAAGCCAAGTCTTATTATGAAATCAGATGAGTGTGATGGGAGTTGATTTCACAGATAATTGAAGGACACCATGACAGTATTCAGTACTGACAGAGACTTGTCAGATCTGACTGATATTATTGTCATCAGGGCTGCATCTCAATATTACAGTGTCGTTCCCGTTCCTAGTCTCTTTTCTTCATCTTCACAGATGTGAAATGTCTCCCCAAGTTGACCCTCTGGTTTGTGTCTCCTAGCTGTTGCCATCTACACTGGTATGGAGACCAAGATGGCGCTTAACTACCAGTCCAAGTCCCAGAAACGCTCTGCCGTGGAGAAGTAAGGCCCACCAACATGGTTGTGTGTTCTACTTTACGATGCATGTTTACCATGTTTCCAGACAGGTTCACTTAACGTTAATTGCCATCTAATTGCATCATATCCATTTCCCCCTAAAGACCCATTCAGACCGTCCACCCTTCCTGAAGACATTCTTATGTCATTTCCTCTGCATCTGTCTCCCCTCCTCTCTGTCTCCCCTCCTCTCTGTCTCCTCCCCTGTCTGTCTCCTCCCTCTCTGTCCCCCTCCTCTCTGTCTCCCCTCCTCTCTGTCTCCCCTCCTCTCTGTCCCCCCTCCTCTCTGTCTCCCCTCCTCTCTGTCTCCCCTCCTCTCTGTCTCCCCTCCTCTCTGTCTCCCCTCCTCTCTGTCTCCCCTCCTCTCTGTCCCCCCTCCTCTCTGTCTCCCCTCCTCTCTGTCTCCCCTCCTCTCTGTCTCCCCTCCTCTCTGTCTCCCCCCTCTCTGTCTCCCCTCCTCTCTGTCTCCCCTCCTCTCTGTCCCCCCTCCTCTCTGTCTCCCCTCCCCTCTCTGTCCCCCTCCTCTCTGTCTCTCCTCCTCTCTGTCCCCCTCCTCTCTGTCTCCCCTCCTCTCTGTCCCCCTCCTCTCTGTCCCCCTCCTCTCTGTCTCCCCCTCTCTGTATCTCCCCCTCTCTGTATCCCCCCTCTCTGTCTCTCCCCTCTCTGTCTCCCCCTCCTCTCTGTATCTCCCCCTCTCTGTCTCTCCTCCCCCTCTGTCTCCCCCTCTCTGTATCTCCCCTCTCTGTCTCCCCCTCCTCTCTGTCTGTCCCCCCCCTCTCTGTATCTCCCCCTCTCTGTCTCTCCTCCCCTCTCTGTCTCCCCCCTCTCTGTATCTCCCCCCTCTCTGTCTCCCCCTCCTCTCTGTCCCCCCTCTGTATCTCCCCCTCTCTGTCCCCCCTCCTCTCTGTATCTCCCCCTCTCTGTCTCTCCCCTCTCTGTCTCCCCCCTCTGTATCTCCCCCCTCTCTGTCTGCCCCCTCTCTGTCTCCCCCCTGTCTGTATCTCCCCCTCTCTGTCTCTCCCCCTCTCTGTCTCCCCCTCTCTGTATCTCCCCCCTCTGTCTCTCCCTCCCTCTCTGTCTCCCCCTCTCTGTATCTCCCTCTCTGTCTCTCCCCTCCTCTCTGTCTCCCCCTCTCTGTATCCCCCTCTCTGTATCCCCCCTCTGTGTCTCCCCCTCCCTCTCTGTATCCCCCCCTCTCTGTCTCTCCCCCTCTCTGTATCTCCCCCTCTCTGTATCCCCCTCTCTGTCTGCCCCCTCTCTGTCTGCCCCCTCTCTGTATCTCCCCCTCTCTGTATCTCCCCCTCTCTGTCTCCCCCCCTCTCTGTCTCCCCCTCCTCTCTGTCTCCTCCCCTCTCTGTCTCCCCCCCTCTCTGTCTCCCCCCCCTCCTCTCTGTCTCCCCCTCCTCTCTGTCTCTCCTCCCCTCTCTGTCTCCCCCTCCTCTCTGTCTCCCCCCCCTCCCTCCCCCTCTCTGTCTCTCCCCTCTCTGTCTCTCCCCCTCTCTGTCTCCCCCTCTCTGTCTCTCCCCCTCTCTGTATCTCCCCCCCTCTCTGTATCCTCCCCTCTCTGTCTCCCCTCCTCTCTGTCTCCCCCCTCCTCTCTGTCTCCCCTCCTCTCTGTCCCCCCCCTCTCTGTCTCCCCTCCCCCTCTCTGTCCCCCTCCTCTCTGTCTCCCCTCCTCTCTGTCCCCCTCCTCTCTGTCCCCCCTCTCTGTCCCCCCCTCCCTCTGTCCCCCTCCTCTCTGTCTCCCCCTCTCTGTATCTCCCCCTCTCTGTATCTCCCCCCTCTCTGTCTCTCCCCCTCTCTGTCTCCCTCCTCTCTGTATCTCCCCCTCTCTGTCTCTCCTCCCTCTCTGTCTCCCTCTGTATCTCCCCCTCTCTGTATCTCCCCTCTCTGTCTCCCCCCTCTCTGTCTGCCCCCTCTCTGTATCTCCCCCTCTCTGTCTCTCCTCCCCTCTCTGTCTCCCCCTCTCTGTATCTCCCCCTCTCTGTCTCTCCCCTCCTCTCTGTCCCCCTCTCTGTATCTCCCCCCTCTGTCTCCCCCTCCTCTCTGTATCTCCCCCCTCTCTGTCTCTCCTCCCCCCCCTCTCTGTATCTCCCCTCTCTGTCTGCCCCCTCCCCTCTCTGTCCCCCTCTCTGTATCTCTCCCCTCTCTGTCTCTCCCCCTCTCTGTCTCCCCCCCTCTCTGTATCTCCCCCCTCTCTGTCTCCTCCCCCCTCTCTGTCTCCCCCTCTCTGTCTCTCCTCCCCTCTCTGTCTCCCCCTCTCTGTCTCCCCCTCTCTGTATCCCCCCCTCTCTATCTCCCCCTCTCTGTCTGCCCCCTCTCTGTATCCCCCCTCTCTGTCTCTCCCCCTCTCTGTATCTCCCCCCTCTCTGTATCCCCCCCTCTCTGTCTCCCCCCCTCTCTGTCTGTATCCCCCTCTCTGTATCTCCCCCTCTCTGTATCTCCCCTCTCTGTCTCCCCCCCCCTCTCTGTCTCCCCCTCCTCTCTGTCTCTCCTCCCCTCTCTGTCTCCCCCTCCTCTCTGTCTCCCCCTCCTCTCTGTCTCCCCCTCCTCTCTGTCTCTCCTCCCCTCTCTGTCTCCCCCCCCTCTGTCTGTCTCCCCTCCTCTCTGTATCTCCCCCTCTCTGTCTCTCCCCCTCTCTCTGTATCCCCCCTCTCTGTCTCTCCCCCTCTCTGTATCCCCCCCTCTCTGTCTGCCCCCTCTCTGTATCTCCCCCCCCTCTCTGTATCTCCCCCTCTCTGTATCTCCCCCTCTCTGTCTCTCCCCCTCTCTGTCCCCCCCCCCCCTCTCTGTATCTCCCCCTCTCTGTCTCTCCTCCCCTCTCTGTCTCCCCTCCTCCCTCTCTGTCTCCCCTCCTCTCTGTCTCCCTCCTCTCTGTCTCTCCTCCCTCTCTGTCTCTCCCCCCTCTCTGTCTCCCCCCCCTCTCTGTCCCCCCCTCTCTGTCTCCCCCTCCCCCTCTCTCTCTCTCCTCCCTCTCTGTCTCCCCCTCCTCTCTGTATCTCCCCCTCTCTGTCTCCCCTCCTCTCTGTCTCCCCCTCCTCTCTGTCTCCCCCTCCTCTCTGTCTCTCCCCCTCTCTGTCTCTCCTCTCTGTCTCTCCCCTCTCTGTCTCTCCTCTGTGTATCCTCCCCCTCTCTGTCTCCCCCCTCTCTGTATCCCCCCCTCTCTGTCTCCCCCTCCTCTCTGTCTCCCCCCTCCAGGTCAATGAATGCGTATCTGATAGTGTACCTGTGCATCCTGATCAGCAAGGCTCTGATCAACACAGTGCTGAAGTATGTGTGGCAGGCTGACCCGGACAAAGACGAGCCCTTCTACAACCACAAGACTGACACAGAGAGGCAACGCCATATAGTAGGTTATAAAACTACAATCATTTTTATGCAATAGCTGATGTTTTTTTCACCTCTCACTTTCCCTTTCTCTCACTCTCTCCCTGTCACCTCTGACTGTCTCTCCTCCCCCTCTCCCTCCTCATACCTCCCTCCCTCCTCTCTCTCTCCCTGTCACCTCTGACTGTCCCTCCTCCCCCTCTCCCTCCTCATACCTCCCTCCCTGCTCTCTCTCTCCCTGTCACCTCTGACTGTACCTCCTCCCCCTCCCCCTCTCCCTCCTCATACCTCCCTCCCTCCTCTCTCTCCCTGTCACCTCTGACTGTCCCTCCTCCCCCTCTCCCTCCTCATACCTCCCTCCTCTCTCTCTCTCTCCAGTTGATCCGGGCGTTCACAGACTTCCTGGCCTTCATGGTGTTGTTTAATTACATCATCCCCGTGTCCATGTACGTTACCGTGGAGATGCAGAAGTTCCTGGGGTCCTACTTCATCATGTGGGATGATGAAATGTTTGACGAGGAACTGGGAGAGAGGGCTCAGGTTAACACATCTGACCTCAATGAAGAACTGGGACAGGTAGGCTACACACACAGTACACACACACACACACACTCTCACCACTCTTACCTGAATGTGTGTGTTTTCCAGGTGGAGTACGTGTTTACAGACAAGACAGGCACCCTGACAGAGAACAACATGGAGTTTATAGAGTGCTGTGTGGACGGCTATGTTTACGTCCCTGATGCCATCTGTAATGGACAGGTCATGCCAGGGGCAACCAGCATGGACATGATCGACTCCTCACCTGGACCAGGGGGCAAGGTGAGACAGAGAGCCTCACTGTTACTTGATGGACTGTACGAATATGTACAGGACAAGTTACCCCTCTCTAACCACTAATGCAGGGTCAGACATTGTTTCATTCCCCAATGAAGACCAGCTGGATACTAACAGCCTTTACCTGCATGTCCTGGGTGAACCGTAACCCTATGAAGACCAGCTGGATACTAACAGCTTTTACCTGGATGTCCTGGGTGAACCGTAACCCTATGAAGACCAGCTGGATACTAACAGCCTTTACCTGCATGTCCTGGGTGAACCGTAACCCTATGAAGACCAGCTGGATACTAACAGCCTTTACCTGGATGTCCTGGGTGAACCGTAACCCTATGAAGACCAGCTGGATACTAACAGCCTTTACCTGTATGTCCTGGGTGAACCGTAACCCTATGAAGACCAGCTGGATACTAACAGCCTTTACCTGTATGTCCTGGGTGAACCGTAACCCTATGAAGACCAGCTGGATACTAACAGCCTTTACCTGCATGTCCTGGGTGAACCGTAACCCAATGAAGACCAGCTGGATACTAACAGCTTTTACCTGTATGTCCTGGGTGAACCGTAACCCAATGAAGACCAGCTGGATACTAACAGCCTTTACCTGCATGTCCTGGGTGAACCGTAACCCAATGAAGACCAGCTGGATACTAACAGCTTTTACCTGGATGTCCTGGGTGAACCGTAACCCTATGAAGACCAGCTGGATACTAACAGCCTTTACCTGCATGTCCTGGGTGAACCGTAACCCAATGAAGACCAGCTGGATACTAACAGCTTTTACCTGGATGTCCTGGGTGAACCGTAACCCTATGAAGACCAGCTGGATACTAACAGCCTTTACCTGGATGTCCTGGGTGAACCGTAACCCTATGAAGACCAGCTGGATACTAACAGCCTTTACCTGTATGTCCTGGGTGAACCGTAACCCTATGAAGACCAGCTGGATACTAACAGCCTTTACCTGTATGTCCTGGGTGAACCGTAACCCTATGAAGACCAGCTGGATACTAACAGCCTTTACCTGCATGTCCTGGGTGAACCGTAACCCAATGAAGACCAGCTGGATACTAACAGCTTTTACCTGTATGTCCTGGGTGAACCGTAACCCAATGAAGACCAGCTGGATACTAACAGCCTTTACCTGCATGTCCTGGGTGAACCGTAACCCAATGAAGACCAGCTGGATACTAACAGCTTTTACCTGGATGTCCTGGGTGAACCGTAACCCTATGAAGACCAGCTGGATACTAACAGCCTTTACCTGGATGTCCTGGGTGAACCGTAACCCTATGAAGACCAGCTGGATACTAACAGCTTTTACCTGGATGTCCTGGGTGAACCCAAACTCAGAGTGACACTGATACCTTCTCTAAGGAGGACACATTCATCCACCCAGGGATCCAGTGTCTCACACACACACACACACACACACACACACACACACACACACACACACACACACACACACACACACACACACACACACCGCTGTGTGCCAGGACTAGAGAGGGCCGCTTCACTCCGGTGACCAGCCTGTGCCATTCCTTTGTCTTCTGTGTGTATGAGGACGAAGAAGCATGACCTTCAGGACCTTCCAAATGATGACCTTCCAAATGATGTATTCAAATGTGTATGTTTCCTGTATTTATGTGTTGATACGTGTGTGTGTGTGTTGTGTGACGTGTTCTCTGTGCTTGGCTGGTCAGGAGTCTGAGGAGTTGTTCTTCCGGGCGTTGTGTCTGTGCCACACGGTACAGGTGAAGGAGGAGGAGACAGTGGATGGCATCAAGATGGGGATCCACCAGAACAAGGCCACCTCCTTCTACATATCATCCTCTCCTGACGAGGTGGCACTGGTGGAGGGCATGAAGAGGTGACTGGCTTGACACTCACTCACCCAATCACTCACTCACCCAATCACTCACTCACTCACTCACTCACTCATTATCACTCATTCAATCACTCACGCTCTCAATCACTCACCCACTCAATCACTCACCCACTTAATCATTCACTCACCAACTTACTCACTCAATCACTGTCGCTCAATCACTCATGCACACACACCCCCCCACACACACACACACACACACACACACACACACACACACACACACAAAGGCAGAACGTCTTTCCTACTCCCAGCCATTTGAAATAAACTAGATAGATAGATAATATACAGTGCATTTGGAAAGTATTCAGACCCCTTCCCCCTTTTCCACATTTTGTTACGTTACAGCCTTATTCTAAAATTGATTAAATAATTATTTTTCCTCATCAATCTACACACAAAACCCCATAATGACGAAGCGAAAACTGTTTTTTTAATTATAAATAAAAAACAAAAATACCTTATTTACATAAATGTAATCCATTTTAGAATAAGGCTGTATGTAATGTAACAAAATATGTAAAAAGTCAAGGGGTCTGAATACTTTCCCGAATGCACTGTATAGCCATACATTTAACTGCAGTTTAACGTGCTCCCCTATTCTGACAGTAATGGTACATTCCTCTTTCCCCCAGGCTTGGCTTCACCTATCTGCGGCTGAAGGACAGTCACATGGAGATTCTTAATAGGGAGGATGAGGTCGAGAGGTCAGTGTGTGTCCATTACTCCAGCCAAGGCCTGTGGGCATCAGTTTATCTTTGTGTGTGTGTTTGTATGTGTGTGTGGTCAGTAACCCAACCTCTTTCTCCCTTTCTCTCTCTTGCATCCAGGTTTGAGCTGCTGGAGGTATTGACCTTTGACTCTGTGAGAAGGAGAATGAGTGTTATCGTCAGGTCCACCACAGGTGCTGTACTATAGTACAATTACTACCATTATAATACTAGAACACAGACACTAGATGTACTGTACTATAGTACAATTACTACCATTATAATACTAGAACACAGACACTAGATGTACTGTACAATTACTACCATTATAATACTAGAACACAGACACTAGATGTACTGTACTATAGTACAATTACTACCATTATAATACTAGAACACAGACACTAGATGTACTGTACTATAGTACAATTACTACCATTATAATACTAGAACACAGAAACTACATGTACTGTACTATAGTTTAATTACTACCATTATAATACTAGAACACAGAAACTAGATGTACTGTACTATAGTACAATCACTACCATTTTATAATACTAGAACACAGAAACTAGAGGAACTGTACTATAGTACAATTACTACCATTATAATACTCGAACACAGAAACTAGATGTATCTGTATGGGAGTGGCTGGTGCTTTTTCTAGATGAAAGCAGTCATTACTACGGCAACCCAGTCATTATTATTGTCTGTCTGTCTGTCTGTCTGTCTGTCTGTCTGTCTGTCTGTCTGTCTGTCTGCACGCTAATAGAGAGGGCCATATGTGTGCTAGGAGCTCAACAAGCAGAAGGCATACTATTGACGGTAGAGTCAGTCTCACTGAGGAACATCTCTACTGTTGTCTGCCCTCACTGCTGCAAACCAATGATGCTTCTCTCTGCTAATGAGGAACCTGTTTTTAACTGTGTGGTTGTCCACAGGGGAGTACTACCTGTTCTGTAAAGGGGCCGACTCCTCCATCTTCCCCAGGGTGATCTCTGGCAAGGTGGAGCAGGTCAAAGCCAGAGTGGAGCACAACGCTGTGGTAAAGACACACACACACACACACACACACACACATACAGCCATTATTAGACACTAGAGTCCATTGTCCTAAAGTAGCTCCAAAATCAGACTTTCAGAGTTTCTGACCTCAAATACATTTTTGACTTTCATTGTTGCTTTGCTTGAGGTGTATATTGTCATATGGCTGTATGGTAGACCCTGCTAAATGCTAACTGATTCTTGTATCCTTTAGTGGTAGTGTCCTTACTTAAGATGTGGGCCACCAAAAGTTCCAAGTTGTATATGGAATGTAACTGAGATGGTGATTGACTGTCATTATGTAGTGTTTGGTGCCAACATTGAGGTAGTCTACTGATCCCTGTGTGTCCGTGGCTCTGGCCCTAAGGATGACATACAGTGGGGCAAAAAAGTATTTAGTCAGTCACCAATTGTGCAAGTTCTCCCACTTAAAAAGATGAGAGGCCTGTAATATTCATCATAGGTACACTTCACCTATGACAGACAAAAATAGGAAAATAAATCCAGAAAATCACATTGTAGGATTTTTAATGAATTTATTTGCAAATTATGGTGGAAAATAAGTATTTGGTCAATAACAAAAGTGTATCTCAATACTTTGTCATTGCCAACAAAGGGTATATAACAGAGGTCAAACGTTTTCTGTAAGTCTTCACAAGGTTTTCACACACTGTTGCTGATATTTTGGCCCATTCCTCCATGCAGATCTCCTCCAGAGCAGTGATGTTTTGGGGCGGTTGCTGAGCAACACGGACTTTCAACTCCCTCCAAAGATTTTCTATGAGGTTGAGATCTGGAGACTGGCTTGGCCACTCCAGGACCTTGAAATGCTTCTTACAAAGCCACTCCTTCGTTGCCCGGGCGGTGTGTTTGGGATCATTGTCATGCTGAAAGACCCAGCCATGTTTCATCTGCAATGCCCTTGCTGATGGAAGGAGGTTTTCACTCAAAATCTCACGATACATGGCTCCATTCATTCTTTCCTTTACACGGATCAGTCGTCCTGGTCCCTTTGCAGAAAAACAGCCCCAAAGCATGATGTTTCCACCCCCATGCTTCACAGTAGGTATGGTGTTCTTTGGATGCAACTCAGCATTCTTTGTCCACCAAACACGACGAGTTGAGTTCTATTTTCGTTTGATCTGACCATATGACATTCTTCTGGATCATCCAAATGCTCTAGCAAACTTCAGACGGGCCTGGACATGTACTGGCTTAACCTCTTGATGCTCTGGGGGCGCTATTTCATTTTTGGATGAAAAATGTTCCCGTTTTAAACAAGATATTTTGTCACAAAAAGATGCTCGACTATGCATATAATTGATAGCTTTCGAAAGAAAACACTCTGACGTGTCCAGAACTGCAAAGATATTTTCTGTGCGTGCCCTAGAACGTGAGCTTCAGGCAAAACCAAGATGAGACGGCATCCAGGAAATGAGCAGGATTTTTGAGGCTCTGTTTTCCATTGTCTCCTTATATGGCTGTGAATGCGAGAGGAGTAAGTCTGCCCTTTCTGTCGTTTCCCCAAGGTGTCTGCAGCATTGTGACGTATTTGTAGGCATATCATTGGAAGATTGACCATAAGAGACCACATTTACCAGGTGTCCGCCGGTGTCCTGCGCCGGAATTGGTGCGCAAAAGTCAGCTGCAAGTATTTTTCCATGGAATTTAGAGAAGAATGCAAGCTTCCACGAACAATATATCAATGAAGAGATATGTGAAAAAACACCTTGAGGATTGATTCCAAACAACGTTTGCCATGTTTCGGTCGATATTATGGAGTTAATTCGGAAAAAGTTTGACGTTTTAGGTGACTGAATTTTCGGTTCGTTTCGGTAGCCAAATGCGATGTACAAAACGGAACGATTTCTCCTACACACAGACGCTTTCAGGAAAAACTGCGCATTTGGTATGTAACTGAGAGTCTCCTCATTGAAAACATCCGAAGCTCTTCAAAGGTAAATGATTTTATTTATTTGGTTATCTGGTTTTTGTGAAAATGTTGCGTGCTAAATGCTACTCAAAATGCTGAGCTAGCTTAGTATACTCTTACACAAATTAGTCAATTTCTATGGTTCAAAAGCATTTTTTGAAAATCTGAGATGACAGTGTTGTTAAGAAAAGGCTAAGCTTGAGAGCAGACACATTATTTTCATTTTATTTGCGATTTTCAGAAATCGTTAACGTTGCGTTATGCTAATGAGCCCTGAGGCTTTAGTCACGATCCCGGATCCGGGATGGGGAGTTTCAACAGGTTAAGCAGGGTGACACGTCTGGCACTGCAGGATTTGAGTCCCTGGCGGCGTAGTGTGTTACTGATGGTATTTTTGCTCACCGTTCTTGTGATCATTTTGACCCCACGGGGTGAGATCTTGCGTGGAGCCCCAGATTGAGGGAGATTATCAGTGGTCTTGTATGTCTTACATTTCCTAATAATTGCTCCCACAGTTGATTTCTTCAAACCAAACTGCTTACCTATTGCAGATTCAGTCTTCCCAGCCTGGTGCAGGTCTACAATTTTGTTTCTGGCGTCCTTTGACAGCTCTTTGGTCTTGGCCATAGTGGAGTTTGGAGTGTGACTGTTTGAGGTTGTGGACAGGTGTCTTTTATACTGATAACAAGTTCAAACAGGTGCCATTAATACAGGTAACGAGTGGAGGACAGAGGAGCCTCTTAAAGAAGAAGTTACAGGTCTGTGAGAGCCAGAAATCTTGCTTGTTTGTAGGTGACCAAATACTTATTTTCCACCATAATTTGCAAATAAATTCATTAAAAATCCTACAATGTGATTTTCTGGATTTTTTTTTCATTTTGTCTGTCATAGTTGAAGTGTTCCTATGATGATAATTACAGGCCTCTCTCATCTTTTTAAGTGAGAGAACTTGCACAATTGGTGGCTGACTAAATACTTCTTTGCCCCACTGTAATTGTGGATGCAGTTTGGGTTGCTGTTGGCAGCGGTGCCGACCCGTTTCTGTTGACTGTCAGGGAGAATGTGTTTCCCTGGTTACGTTACAATGGGATGGCCAGCGGTGATGCTGGTGTGAACCAGGCTGGCGCCGAGAATATGTCAGAACTGAGGTCTCACTGTTTGTGTGCGTGTTTGTGTGTGTGTGTGTGTGCGTGTATTTGCTTATGTGAAAGGTCAAGGTCATAAGTCTTCTGCCACAGACTAAACTGGTATGTAAACTCTGCCCAGTGGGACATCCCTCGATGCCAGTCTGTGCAAACTGCAGCTTTTTGTAACCCACTGCTCTGTCAGTGATGTCATTGAGCTAAATGACTACCGCCCTGTAGCACTCACTTCCGTCATCATCAAGTGCTTTGAGAGACTAGTCAAGGACCATATCACCTCCACCCTACCTGACACCCTAGACCCACTCCAATTTGCTTACCGCCCAAATAGGTCCACAGACGACGTAATCGCAACCACACTGCACACTGCCCTAACCCATTTGGACAAGAGGAATATCTATGTGAGAATGCTGTTCATCGACTACAGCTCAGCATTTAACACCATAGTACCCTCCAAAGTCATCACCAAGCTCGAGACCCTGGGTCTCGACCCCGCCCTGTGCAACTGGGTACTGGACTTCCTGACTGGCCGCACCCAGGTGGTGAGGGTATTTAACAACAACTCCCTGTTCACCCACGACTGCGTGGCCATGCACGCCTCCAACTCAATCATCAAGTTTGAGGACAACACTACAGTGGTATGCTTGATTACACTACAGTGGTATGCTTGATTACCAACAACGACGAGACGGCCTACAGGGAGGAGGTGAGGGCCCTTGGAGTGTGGTGTCAGGAAAATAACCTCACACTCAACGTCAACAAAACAAAGGAGATGATTGTGGACTTCAGGAAACAGCAGAGGGAGCACCCCCCTATCCACATCGACGGGACAGTAGTGGAGAGGGTAGTAAGTTTTAAGTTCCTTGGCGTACACCCTACGGACAAACTGAATTGGTCCACCCACACAGACAGCGTTGTGAACCTCAGGGGGCTGCATTCACAAACTTCTACAGATGCACAATCGAGAGCATCCTGTCGGGCTGTATCACTGCCTGGTACGGCAAGTGCTCTGCCCACAACCGTAAGGCTCTCCAGAGGGTAGTGAGGTCTGCACAACGCATCACCGGGGGCAAACTACCTGCCCTCCAGGACACCTACACCACCCGATGTCACAGGAAGGCCATAAAGATCATCAAGGACAACAACCACCCGAGCCACTGCCTGTTCACCCCGCTATCATCCAGAAGGCGAGGTCAGTACAGGTGCATCAAAGCAGGGACCGAGAGACTGAAAAACAGCTTCTATCTCAAGGCCATCAGACTGTTAAACAGCCACCACTAACACTGACTCAACTCCAGCCACTTTAATAATGGAAATTGATGGAAATTGATGTAAAAATATATCACTAGCCATTTTAAACAATGCTACTTAATATAATGTTTACATACCCTACATTACTCATCTCATATGTATATGTATATACTGTACTCTATATCATCTACCAAATCTTTATGTAATACATGCATCACTAGTGTCACATTCTGACATTAGTTACTTTGTTATGTCTTTGTTTTAGTATGGTCAGGGCAGGAGTTGGGTGTGTTGTCTATGTTCCGTTTTCTATGTTGTGTTTTTGCGTTTGGCCTGGTATGGTTCTCAGAGGCAGGTGTCGTTAGTTGTCTCTGATTGAGAATCATACTTAGGTAGCCTTTTCCCACTTGTGTTTGGCAGGTGTTTATTTTCTGTCTTTGTGTATGTCACCAGACAGGACTGTTTCGGTTCGTATCATTCTCGTTGTTATTTTTGTTTTAGTGTTCTGAGTTGAATAAATATCGTCATGAACACGTCCCACGCTGCGCTTTGGTCCGATCCTTGCTACTCCTCGTCAGAAGAAGAGGACGAGAGTTACAACTAGCCACTTTAAACTATGCCACTTTGTTTACATACCCTACATTACTCATCTCATATGTATATACTGTACTCGATACCATCTACTGCATCTTGCCTATGCCGTTCTGTACCATCACTCATTCATATATCTTTATGTACATGTTCTTTATCCCTTTGCACTTGTGTGTATAAGGTAGTAGTTTTGGAATTGTTAGGTTAGATTACTCGTTGGTTATTACTGCATTGTCGGAACTAGAAGCACAAGCATTTCGCTATACTCGCATTAACATCTGCTAACCATGTGTATGTGACAAATAAATTTGATTTGACTATTTAACGGGAAAAAAAACAGAACAGTGGAATAATTGTTATTATCGGATTATCAACTGCAACATCAGTGTCCAGTAATCATATCAAAGCATAACATAATTATCTCTCACTCTCTCTATTTCTCTCTCTCTCTTCAGGAGGGCCTACGGACACTGTGCGTGGCATACAGGAAGTTGAGCGTGGCTCAGTACGAGGAGACGTGTCACCTGCTGAACAGCGCTAAGCTGGCCCTGCAGGACCGAGACAGGAAGCTGGCCGAGGCCTATGACCTCATTGAGAAGGACTTCGTACTGCTGGGGGCCACCGCCGTGGAGGACAGGTAACGTTCTGGAACCATAGCAGCGTAGAATCATACAATCTACATTGTCTTTTCTACCCAATTCTATTTATATATTCATGGGGCCACCACAGTCGAGGACAGGTACCGA